>NC_142035.1:43315651-43618682 GCF_982192425.1 Myodes glareolus | reverse complement strand
ACAACCAAGGCCAAAAACCATTGCTTAGTATTTTAATCATGCATGTAAAGAATAAAAACTTCAGTTGAATGAAAATCTTAACACTTGTTTGAGTGAGGAACAGGATGCTCCCAAGCATAATGAGCTCCCTGAGACAGGATCAAGCAAAGTAATAATAATAATAATAATAAAATAAACAAATAGAAGATGACACAAGACATTCTTTGATTCTTTGAATAATATTCTTCAAAAAGCTCAATAAAGAAATAATTAAGTTGCATTACTTTTACTTATTCATTCATTTAGTCAAAAACCATTGACCACTTGCTACTTAATAGCAAGGCTCCAGAGTTAATCAGGAAAAAAGAAAATTTTTATTCCCCTATATAAAGTTTACAGTACAGTGGAAAAGTAAAAAAAAAAAATAATACAAAGATCAAATTTGTACTTAGCAGTTGTGGTCAGAGCCATGTTAGATAAGCAAGGTATTGTCAAAGGGAGGTTTCCTGTAGGGAAGGTAGGACATTTATTCATTTATTCAAATGGTAAGAAGGCTCAAAAATGAGCCTGCAACATGGTCTGTCATCTGCAGAAACTAGAGACGAAAACATGGATGGATCCCCGTTTCCTGAGGAAGAGGACCATCCCTTAAAGGATGCAGATGAGCAGAGCCTAAACCAAAGCAGTCAATCAAGCATTCCCCTTGTACCAAAGAGCTGCCTAGTACAAAATGACAAGTGTTTTATTTAAGACCACTGATAAATGTCTAACAGAAGATGAAACATTCTGTAAGTAGTTACTAAATAGTCAAATGCTACTCACACTACCTCTTTCAGAGCAAATAGACTGCCAGGTCCCTTGAAACCAAGGCTGCACCTCATTCACCTTCACTTTCCCAAATCCACACCCCTGAACCTGAAAAATGACAAGCAACCATTTAGTGATTGCCTCTTAAACATTAAAATGATAAAACACAGCAAGCTATCAAACTAGAGGAAATTCTGTTTGACCAAGAGCAAGTCAACATCTTCTCTACAGGTATAAGAACAACACTGGAAAGGCAATAGTAACATTGTGAGGTCCTACAAAAATAAAAGGCATATAGGTAGCCAATATCAGCTTTGAAACAAAAGCAGTCCAAGAATAAAGTCAGAAGTTAGGCTTTATGAGAACTAATGTCCTTTACAAAAGTAAGTCAATTTCACTCAAAATATATTTTACCAGGAGATATTATAGGTAAGCAGATCAAAATTATGCTACATGGATGTCTAGACGGCTTAGACATTTCTTTGGATGTGGGGAGGACACGGCAAAACAGTACAGAGGATGGATATATTTGACAACAGTATTAGGACAAGAGGATTGTCAGGGAGGAGGGTGGCAGGATAGGCTAGAAGAGGAACTATGGGGAGAGACAGATAACACTAAATGTCTTTTGAAAAGCCATACAGAAATCTGCTGTGGAATATACATGAAAGGAAGTTTAAAGAAGTCACCATATAATGAGGAAATAATGTCCCAACTAAACATCTTATACCACAAAGAAAAAACACCAATGCCAAAAATGGGCAACATCTTGTTGAGTCATAGGCCAAAGGGGTCTCAGAGACCTCCCAAACATCACAGACCACTATCAAGGCTATTGGTTACCTTCCACAACCTGCTTCTGAAGATACCACTTATTTATAAAATCAAAGATGGGGAAATTGAGCTGGTGTCCAGTTAGAAGCTTCAGCCCCACTGGCTAGTGTTCATGGTGTCGGAAGGGACTTTGCTTACTAATGGAGAATTGTCATCATCAATAATACCTGGCCACAAACATTGAGACCTACAATATCAACCTGCTGAAAAGATACTGGTGCAATAGTGGAAAAAATGTTATAGAGGCAATCAACCACTTTTTAATTGGATCTAAGACCTACTCCATGAAATAAAATCCATTCCTGACATTGCTAAAGTGGCCAAGAGTCTAAGACTACAGGTCATAGGCCTATGAGAAAGCCTACTATTATTACTCTGCTAAAAGAACACAGCAATAAAATGACTCCAAATGATACATTACAATACCTGTAAAGCAGAGCACTGCTCATAACTCAGCACAGAAGCTTCTTCCTGCAGTAGGTGGTAATTAACAGAGACCCACAGCTGGACAACATGCACAGGAAGAAACTTGAAAAACTCCACCCTAAATGGGATGTCTTTATCAAATCCCTCCCCTCAAGGCTGAGGATCTATGAGGTCCAGTGGGGGATTGAAAGAGCCAGAGGCGGTAGATGACTGGTAGATGACTCAAGAAAACAGTGTCTACTGGGAAGCAGACTGCTAAGACATAAGAACAAAGGTTCTGAGAAAAAGCACAGGACTTGCACAGGTTCAAACTAGACAAAATCCTATCATGGAGAAGTAGATAAAAAGTCTCACCCCTACCCAAGAAGCCACTTGCACTCAACACCTGCTGGGAAAGGGAAAATCCATTTTTTTCAGTGAAGTGCCACTGAGTGTATGAACCGCACTTCAGGGCAGGCCCCATACAAAACAGATTCCAAGGATTTTGGCCGCTTTTGTTTTATTCAGTTATTTTTGCTGTTGTTGTTGATTTTTTTTCTTCTTAGTTTGTTTTGATTTTAACTTTTTGTTGATTTTCTTGTTTGGGTCTTTTTTTGAGAGAAAGAGAGACAGAGAGAGAGAGAGAGAGAGAACATGAAGTTGTTGGGCAGGAGGAAGTAGGAAGGATCTGGAAAGATATGGATGGAAAGAAAGAATATAATTAAGATATACTATATGAAAAAATAGTAAAAATTTCTTAAATAAAAAATATAAATTATAATGAAAAAAGACAGTTAAAAAATAACATACCAGGAGCAAAGCAAGTGTTAAAAACCACAAATAAGAAAGTAATTAAATGAAAAGTAATATAAACCAACAGAAATAAAGAAAAGAGACCAGGAAGCATTTAAAGACAAGAAGCATTTATAGTGAGAGAGCAGAAATGGGGAGAACACATTGTACGAGAAAACATGAACTAGGGGGCTGGAGAGATGGCTCAGGAGTTAAAAGCACTGACTGTTCTTCCAGAGGTTCTGAGTTCAATTCCCAGCAACCACATGATGGCTCACAACCATCTGTAATGAGATCTGATGCCCTCTTCTGGCCTGCAGGGACACATGCAAGCAGAATGCTGTATACATAATTAATAAATAAATCTTTAAGAAAACAAAGAATACATGAAAATAAATGAGAGGAAAGCAAGAGTGCTCAACTCATATATGGCATTAAAGAAACATAAGCAGTAATGGAGTCATTTGAAGTTTTGTAAAAACATTTCCAAATAAAATAGTGAATTATCACAAATTCATTTTAACTGGTGTTTCTCAAACATAACTTCTAAAATTGTAAATTCAATTCCAAAGACCACAAATATTGACTCCTTAAAAAGCAAAGAAAATATAACTAATTAAATTTTGTAATAGCTTCTCATCTCTCAAAGTGCCAAAAACTACTAGGGTTTAAGAGCAAATGATTAACGCCAATACATGCATGTATTGTGTTACAAGAGACTTGTATGACTCGAGCTACAAAAGCAGAATTGCAAAGAAAGGTAGTACATAAAGAATTATCACTTAAAATTATGTCAAAATTTTATCAATACGGTCACAAAACTTTCTAACACACTTCTTCACAGAAACTAAATACATTTTTTTTCTGTAGACTCCTATAATCTCCAGTTATAAGACCAGACCATCTGATAAAGCACTGACTTGGGAGGCCATATAAACATGTGTACTATATGCATGTTACTATGTATGTGCAATGTTTGCATGTGATTGTACATATATGTGCATGTCTGTGAATATGTGTGTAGACCAAAGGTCAACAATGTGTGTCTTCCTCAGTTGCTCTCCACCTTACTTTCTGAGACAGGTTCTCTCACTGAACCTGGAGCTCACCTATGCACTGGACAGCTGACCACAACACCAGGGATTCTCCCACCTCCACTACCCAGTGCCAGGATTATAGACATGTACGGTTGTACCTTGGTTTTACATGGGTGTCAGGGATATGAACTCAGGTCCTCACGTTTGTGTGGCATCTCTCTTATATGCATGAGGGAGGTACTATTTTGAAAGAATACTTCAAAATGTGTTTATAGTATGTCTATACTGGTTCATAGACTATGAATGTATTTTATATTTAAGTGTTGGACTTTTTCAAAGAATCATCAGGAATGTGACCCAGTAACACAGGAAAATAGATTAAAAAAATGATAGGAGCCACAGTATGTCTTCTGAACCAGTCTCTGGTATCTAGGAAAAACTGGATGTAATAGCATAAGTTCTTACCCTTTCTATCTTTACGTTCTGTCCATCTATTCTAAAGTTTTTTGGTTTGGTGGTGGTGGTGGTTTTTTGTTTTCTGTGTTTGTTTGTTTTGTTTATTGGTTGGCTGATTGGTTAGTTGGTTTTTCAAGACGGAGTTTCTCTGTATAGCTTTGGAAGCTGTCCTGGAACTCCCACTGTAGAGCAGGCTGGCCTTGAACTCACAGAGATCCACCTGGCTCTGCCTTCACAGTGCTTGGAATAAAGGCTTGTGCCATCACTGCCCAATATGAAGTAATTTTTTTTGAGATAGAGTTGATTATAACTGTCTAGGTGGGGGCACTTTAAACAGTAAACTATGGACCATTCACAAGAGCCAAACAGGAGTTGCTAGCCAGCACTGAATTGGAAGCTTACTGGGACTTATAATTATCTCAGCTTCATTGTTCTTAGTTTTTATTTTTCTTAAATAGCAAAAAAGAAGATTCAAAAAGGAGCCATAAGGAGCTAACAGCATTAGATATGAAGAGACCTTTCTACTGTGACTGTCTTCACACAAACACACACACACACACACACACACACACACACACACACAGAGAGAGAGAGAGAGAGAGAGAGAGAGAGAGTCAGCTCTAACCAGAAAACTGACGAGAAAAACAACCAAATAAGGACCTTTGAAATAACAGCAATAGCTATAGAATTAGCTGACAAAAAAAAAAAAAAAAAAACAAAAAAAACAGCTTCTCAAACCTGACATAAAGCTCATACCTTTACCCTAGCATGCCAGAGGCAGTGGCAGGATGATCTCTAAGACTTCTGGTCTACAAAGCCAGTTCCAGGCCAGCCAGGAATACATATTGAGACCCTATCTAAAACAAAAAAAAAAAAAAAATGTTTTTCTCAAAAAGAGTATGACTTAACTTTCATCCAAATGTGTTATTCATATCCATAACCTTAACAGTTTCACAGGTTTGATGATTTAACAAGAGCATTCCATTTTGAGGTCTAAATATCTTCATAGTTTGAGGAAATGAATACGAATTGTGTTCTTTAATTTATATATTTTACCCTGATCTCACAGGAAGGTATCCACACCATACTCATTTGCTTGCAATCTAAATTGAATAAATCAAATTATGGCCTTGGATAAAGAAAAAAATACTATTTTAGAAGAATCTAGATCCTCAATGTAAACCTAATAACCAAACGGTAGTGGTAATTCTTTATTATCTGAGACCATGGGCTATAGCAATGTGGTCTCATAATTATGTTTCCAGACATTTTTCATTTTCCTTTGATGTCCACGGAGTCTATGAAGTCAATTCAGATGACTGTACCTCATCAATGTCATCTCTCAAGTGATCACTTATCTGGCATTAATTTTATGCTACAATCAACATAAATCCCTTCCCTTGTCCTGACAATTTCCCATAACCTTCGAGCAAGACGGCACCTACCGCCACTCATCGACTTCCTGTAGTTCGGGGGACGGGGGCTATTTGTTAATGACCTTTTCTTTATGTCATTGGCGCAATCCAAACATGACACGGCCTCAAAGTCCTATCTCTACAAATAATGGCATCAGGATTTAAACATCTTACTTAAAACTCAGCCACTCGTGTTTATGTGTTTTTTTTCCCTCCACAATGACATCTCAAGGTCTTCAAAGGGGAAACTGGTATTTCACCCAAACTGCTCTTCCTTCCCCCGCTGCAATGGCTTATTTCAACACACACCCACCTAGGTGTACGCTATCACTGAGCGCTTTTCTAGTATTGTTACATCCCTAAGAGCATATCGTTCTCTTCCTCCCTTTCCGACTCCTCCCTTGGATAAGTTGCCTCCTCCGTTTCTAAAACACTTTTGGCGACAGCAATGGTGAAAGGGGATGAGGAAGGACGCTGGCTCATCCTCCTCACCCGCAGCCTGACGGCCCGGGGCAGTGTGCGCATGCTCACTGCGAAGGCCGCAGCCCGCCACCGCAGGTGCCGGCAGGGGCGTCGCAGCCCCGGGTCGGACCCGGGGAGGACGGCGGGCACCGCGAGGATGAAGCGACGTGTGGGGCGGGTGGGCACACTCACAATTTCAGCATCCACTCGCCTTCCATCACCAGCGTCCAGTTGGAGGCGGTCATGGGTTGCACCCGGCTCTCCTCTGCCGGCAGCGCGGCCTGCTCGAGGCCCTCGGCTGCTGCCGCCGCGAGACAGGCGGCCAAGAGCACCGGGACACAGAGGCTGCCTGTCATGGTGGCGCCCGTGGGGTAGCTCGGCTCACTGAGGGCAGGGAGCAGGGACTGGGTACCTCAAGCCAAGCGGGCGCCCTCCCAGAGGTATGAGAACGCAACCAGGCTCAGCGCCGCGCTCCCAGCCACGCCAGCCGCGCCGCCGCCCGCAGCCTCTAATCTGCCCGCCCTGCAAGGCCACGCCCAGCCACCATGGCCACGCCCCCCTTCCCCGCTGCTGGAGGGCGGTTGCCAAGACAATCGTCTGCTGTTTGCCAAGGCAACGACCTGCTCTTCCTGCTGACTGTCTGGCTGAAAATACCCAGATAGATGACCGACCCAATGCTGTTTAAGCTACCGTAGCACCCCCTTCGCTGGCTGTTTCCTTAACGGAAAGCGTGGCCGGTGGCTAAACAAACCCATTCCCCTTTTCATGGTAACACAAACCTCCAATACCTGTGGAGCGAACTATGGCAACTGGAGGGAGGGACAGTTTAAGAGCCCTCTGAACTCACACACCTCGCGCAGCACCGCCCGAAGAGATAAAACTAGATTAATGATAAAACTAGATTATGCGATCTTTTAAAAAGTAAACCTTTTTTAAATTTTATAGACGTTTAGAATCTGCGTACTAACAAAATGAGTCAGTGTGTGAGTATTGCTACTTGCAATGAGATTTTTCTCCCAGCTACAATTTTGCCAAACCTAGAAACAGAATAGTGGTACACGATTTCTGTATCTTTACAGATACACACTAGGCGAATCATATCCTGAAGATGTAAGACTTATTACAACTAGAGGGCCCATGAACTTCTCTAGAGGTCTAAGTTGTAAGATTTAGTAGTGTGCTTAGTACAGCATGAAAAATGTGGTTTACGTTCCTAGGCTAAAACACAGCTACACAACTCAAGAGTACTTAATAGTACTTAATGTCAGCCTCTAGTCAGTAATATAGAAAAGATCAATCTCGCTTATAGAGGCGTCTGGATAAGACGTTGTGGTGTACACATCAAGCCTACAATGTCAGTAGAAAGCATTTTACTGTGCTTATTAAAGAGTCATAATCAGGCCGGTCAGAGATGGTGCCTTTAACCCCAGCACTCGGGAGGCAGAGACAGGTGGATCTCTGTGAGTTCGAGGCCAGCCTGGTCTACAAGAGCTAGCTCCAGGACAGACTCCAAAGCTACAGAGAAACCCTGTCTTGGAAAAAAATAAATAAATAAAAAACATAAACATAAACAGGAAGTCTATCATTTTCTTTTAAATACAGAATATACAATTGATTCTCAAAGTTCTTATAATAGTACCTGGTAAGATGACTGTACTGAGTGCAATAAAGATGCTGCGACTGTGCTTTTAAGTCATTCCTAGATATAGACAGCAACATATTTATGGCGTGAAATAATATGATGCGCTGGGTCTGGTGGCACTGAAAGACCCAGATAAATCCAGATCTTTCTAGCAGAAAAAATAGAGCCAAAAATCTAGAAGAAAAAATGGATCCAAAAAATCTAAGCAGGGAGAGAAGAATCAAAAATCTAGATTAGCTGGTTCAGCGACTCTGTTTCAGGAACTAGCTGAAGATAAAGTTAGATTATAATCTTGAGAATAATCTTGAGAAACAGGGAGTTACCCCCTTGTGACTATCACTTGTATTTTCAAAATTTTTCAGTGATCACTGGTATTTTCGGGAATTTTCCAATGACTCCCTCCCTACTTCCTTTGGATTGCTGGATTATAGTTTCTTCCCTTAAATACCCCTTCTCCCAGCTACTTGGGGTCGAACTCTCTACCCCTGCGTGGGAAATGAGTTTCGACCTCAGTGCACTACTTCCTGTCCTGTCAATAAACCTCGTGTGATTGCAGCAATGATAGTCTCTTGTGAGTTCCTGGGGGGTCGTGTTATCCCGAGACATGAGTGAGAGTCTTCGCGCTCTAGAGATCTTTCAGCACAGCTATCTGAGATGCTTCTGTGGGAGTATCACAACCTGGGGGGAGGGGGAATACATATATTTGTATGTATATATTCTCTTTCTACCAGTTTAAGGGAGTATTTCATTTGGCTTATGCTTTTGCATCCCTTTAAAGTTAGGAAAGCCACGGGGAATAGTTCTAGATACAAAGTTTTATGATCAAGAATGTGAATGTATTGCTGTCAGATTGAAGTACTCAGTTACACATGTAGTCATAGTTACCAATGACTCCTTCGCCCACTACAGGGACTAAGAGGAATGTTCATGATCTGAGAGTCTACAAGTGAAGGGCAGTTTGAATGGCTGAGCTACCTTCTGGAGAAGAGCCACACAGACAGCTTCCTGAAATCTCTGTAGGTTTCACACAAGCAAGATAGAGATTTTAATAACAACAGTCTACGTAAGTAAGCTATTGCTCCCTAGCTGATCATCCCAGGACTCATTTCTCATGTTACATTGTTTGATACACGCCAATAACCACCAGGTATTGATCGATAGCAGACGACCCTAGCTGCTGTTTTTATTCCACAAATTTTATGGACCACAAATTGTGCACAGGCTTGTGCAAGGCTCTGCTAGGCAGCGATGGTACCAAGTCTCTGTGCCCAGAAGCATCTGCTATCAATTAATACCTGCTAGTTGTGCTACACTTATCAACACACACACAGTACTTTACATTCTAAAATATAGTAGGATAGAGTATATGTCACACCATTTAGGCTAACCACCAATGATAAATATTTACCTCACATTCCTCAGGGGGAGGAGTTCTGATTTCTCGAGTTTGTCAATTTTCATGATTTAATCTTTCACATCATATCTATCTCAACTATCAACTCAATATATGTACTAGCTAGTAAAGTGCCTGAAATTTGCCCATGCGTGTGTGTGTGTGTTAATTACATGCATGAACGTGAGTGTGTGTGCCCATTATGATCACATGTGGAGGCCAGAGGACCACTTCCAATGTTTTGATCTATCACTGTCTACTTTAAGACTCTCTCTGAATTGGAGGCTCCCGGTTTGGGGGTTTTGACGAGGCTGCCCAGCTCCACCCTTAACACTGGGCACATAGGCACTTACAGCCTGGTGTTTTCCCTGGGTGCTAGGGATGTGAACTGAAGTACTCAGGCATGCAGAACAAGTACTGTTACCCACTGAAGCCCCTCAGTTAGTTTTTGGGTTGTTTTGGTGCAAATTCATTGCAAATACTCGTAATAAACAGCATACTAACCACTTAACCATATGCTTACCCTGCGGTCACTCTAAATGCTAGTGGCACATAAAAACTGTCAAAGCAGCAAGGACAGAGACTGGCTTCAGCTGACTCCTGCTGTAGCCTGAGTTTGTTTTCTAAGACCTCTTCTCGGCAAACATGAATTCTTGGCCTCATCACAGCAAAGAATTTCAGGATGAGTCAATACGGAGCAGTTGGAGTTCACTGAAAGGCTTGTTTAACATAGATCTTAAGCACAGGGGTTAATAGAAAGGGACGCTCAGGAAAAGAATACCACATATGGAAGTGTAAGTTTGACTTCTCAAGGGAGAGTCAGGTCTCTAATATGCTATGTGTACACACCTATGACTTTCTAAGTTACAGTTTAATGCGTATAATTTTCAAAAGTCATGCTTAAAAGTTGAGCAGAATGACATTTGCTCGTTTCCTTAATTCTCTTATTTAAAATATTTTGCTTTTACCTGAAATTGTGGGGTGGCATTATGAGGTGTGTTACTGAGATTTAGGCATGAGTATGCATTGCTAACAAGCTATAACGCAAGGTTACAAACATTCTTGCCCCGAGTGATCAGAATCACCTGTGGTTTTTAGCTTCCTCGTTTGCAGTGTGTTTGGGGAAAATGTGCATTGTTTCCATAGGCACTTTTGATTTCCTAGTGCTGCACAAGTTTTCTTAACTATCATCAGAGAAGGCAAACTAGGTCCCAGAGAGAAATGTTTTACTCTCTCTCTCCATAGTCTCCTGGATTTCATGCCATCCTATCCTGACTCACCAAACATGTGACAGAGTTATAGACATGCTACATATATATGGACCTGCAATTCTATCCTGACTCACAAAACATGTGATAGAGGTGTATACATGATGCATATGTGTGAATGCGCAATCCTCTACTGGATTCAAAGCTCTGCCTTTCGATACTCACTAAACTTATTTCTTGTCAAGTGCCGTTTAGAACATAACCAAAGAATTCATAGATCAAGTAAATTCTAAGATATGAAAGTCACTAGTGTTGCAGGACATTTGATCAAACTGCGAAGACGTATCTCTGTTGAACCTAACCTGCCTGAGCTACCTTCTGACTGATTTAATAAAGAGCTGGATGATCAATAGCTAGACAGAAGAGGATAGGCGGGTCTTCTGGGAAGAGGTAAGAACTCAGGGATGAATCAGGTGTGTGGGATTCACCAGCTAGCCATGGAGAAGTCGGGCATATGATACCGAGAAGAGGTAATGAGTCACATGGCAGAACATAGATTAACATAAACAGGTTAATTAAAGTTTTCAGAGCTAGTTGAGAACAAGTCTAAGCTAAGGCCAAGCTTTCATCTTTAAAAAGAAAATCTAAATCACCAAATTGCTTAATAGATGATTAAAAGGTACTCTCCTGTGAACAAGTGGTTTCTAAGATTTTGGGTGGATAAAAGAGCTAGGAAATAGAGTTGACATCACAGCGGAGATTTGGACAATAGGCAGAAACTCCTCCTGAGAGAAGGAACACACCATTAATTACCTATGTAAGAAGATTATAGGTTCACATTGTAGAAGAATAATAATCATTCGTCAAACAATTATGGGACCAAGGGTTCTCTACTGAAAAGGAGGTGACTTTATCTTCCCCAGGGTTGGGGAAATATTTGGTAAATGTCAGGGATATTTTGGAAAGAATCTAGGAGTAGAAAATGCTATTGATATCTGGTGGGCAGAAGCCAAAGATGCTATTGAATATCCCATGATGACAGAACACTATCAACCAATCAATACAAAGTCAAAAGGTTAGAAGGATGTTTGTAGTGTACACAAGCTTTTCTACGCACATAGAACATACAGTTGAATAAATGGAATGTCACTAGAATCACTGAAGACACCCCACCTGGTTCTCCCAATCACCAGTCTCTGCACCCATCTGGGAGAGGTCTTTGCCTCTACTTACATCGCAATTATTTATGGACCTGCCTTCGCAGTTTGTAGAACGCATAAATACTGCCTAAATGTTCTACTTGTCTTAAATCTACTACAGATCAAATTAGATGAATATAAAATACTTTTGTTAGATATTCTTTTAACTCTTTATTTTATAAAGGAAAACATTTAATTGGGGTGGCTCACTTACAGTTCAGAGTTTTAGTCCTTTGTCAGTATTGCAAGAAGCATGGTGCATGCAGGCAGACAGCATGCAGGCAGACACAGTTTAGGCTACATCTTGATCAGAAGGCAACAAGAAGTGGTCTTTTTACTCTTTAAAAATATTTCTATTAACTATTTGAGACTCTATTCAAAGTATTTTGATCATGTTCACCCACCCCTTATTCCTCCAAGATCTACTCCCCTTCCCTAATCAATCAACTTTGAGTCATCTTTTCTATGGTTGGGTGTAGGGCTAGCCACTGGAATGTAATTCACCTTCTAGGCGCTATATCCTCAAAGAACACTGAGTGTCCCTCTCCCTGCAGGACAAATAGATATTATTTGTAAATTATTGTTTGCCACTAATAGTAGCTCTTGGACTAGGAGGAGGACTTTTTACATGAGACTCTGGTGAAAGCACAAAAGGAATCTAGTTCTGTGTTTTTGTCCAGGGCAGACTTGGCAAGACCTGCTCTGGGGCTGGAGCCCTGACCTTAGTGAACTCAAGGTTTTATTTCCTGCGAACTTGGCTTTCCCCCTAAAGAAACTGGCGTTATCAGCCCCAAGGCCGTTGTGTGCTCCAGTTCCCCATTCTAAGTTCCTCTTGGGCCACTTCTGCTTCTGTTGATTAGCCTCCTGTTGACTGTTGACTTAATCCCATTGTTTGGTAGCTTTCCACCGACTCTGCCCCTTTACTACCCCCACCCAAGCCCCACTGTCTAAAACAGTGTGTATGAAGCTGTACTTCTTAATAAACTGGCTTGGTATAACACACAGCTCGTGCAAGGTCCCCTGACCCTACCCGTTCTGTCTTGTTTATCTCTGGTCCATCCTCCTCAGGACCCTGGCAGGGAAGCATGACCTCCTGGTCCAGGTCACCCCTCCATATTGGAATTCAGTCTGGCTTGAGCTTCTGCAGGTCTTATGTATGCAGTCATGGTTGCTGTCTGTTCATATGTGCAACTTCCCTGTTATGTTCAGGAAACATGGTTTCACTGTAGTTATCCATTGTACCTGACTCTTACAATCTTTCTTCTCACTCTTTTGCAGTGATCCCTAGATGTTCCATTTAGTGATTAACATCATAATTTCTGCCTCTTGACCAATTGTGAACCTCTATATTAATTGCCATCTGCTGTAAAAAGAAGCATTTCTGGTTAGGTTTGTGTGATTCACTAATCTATGAGTATAGCCATAGGCCATTAGTAGTCAGTTTAACAGTATCCATTTAGAGAGCAACGGTAGTAGGTTCTCGCCTACAGCTAATCACCTAGCCAGTCACAGATCCCTTTTATTTTAATTGAAAATGTATACACCATATTTTGATCATGGTTGCTCTTCTCCATTTTCCTCCCAGACCCTCCCTGTCTCCCCACCTACCTAACTCTACACCTTCTTTGTCTCTCTCTTTCGCAAACAAACAAGCAAAAGGAAGTAAACAAACCAGTATATACATAAATAAATAAATAGAGCAGTGAAAATTCATAAGAAACACACACACAGAGAAACAAAAATCATAAAAACACAAAATCGGAAACCATAAAATCCAACAAAACACCAATTGGACAAAAAAAAATCTAAAAGTGATGAGGCAAAAAAATATCTACCAAAACACTACCGAGCTTGTTTTGGGTTGGCCACCTACTACTGGGGACAGGGTTTACTCACTCTGAAAAGGTCATTTATAGATCCTGGGAGACTCCAGTGGAGAAAACTGACTTCTCCTTTGCAAGAGGCTGTCCATAGTTGGTCACTTCTTGGTTAGGAATAGGAACTCAAGTCCGCTTCTTCCTCTCAGTCCTGGAACCCAATCTCAGCCACAGATTCTTGGCACCAATAATCATGCCAGGTATAGGATCTATCTTGTGGAATGAACTTGAAATCCAATCAGAAAGTAGTTGGTTGCTCCCATAATATTTGGGCCACTATTGAACCAGGAAACATAGTTTGTGGTGTCAATCCTTACCGTAGTACCCATATAGAGAACTCAGAATAATGGACATCAAGAAAATTAATGAGTGAATAAAAAACTGGGCTATGTAACTACACTAGAGATCTTTTAAAAAATGAAATAACAAATGTCGAAAAAAATTTTTAATGTTCAACATCCTTAGTTTTTAGGGAAATGCAAATTAAACCCTTATGAGAATTTTATCTTCTCCCAGTTAGAATGACTAAGATTAAACACACTTGTAGGATCAAATAATGACAAATGCTGGCCTGGATGATGGATGTAAAGAAAGAGAAGCGCTTAATCCATGCTGGTGGGAGAGCTAACTGGTAGAGCCAGGGTGGAAATCAGTGGGGAGATTCCTAGAAAAGCTAGAAATAGGTCTCTCACTTGCTACATCTATGTGATGCTTGGGCATATACCCAAAAGACTCTGTAGTCTACTGGAGGGATATATATTAATTTATTTCAAAAGTATTAATTTTATTTAAAGTGTGTGTGTGTGTGTGTGTGTGTGTGTGTGTGTGTGTGTGTGTGTGTGTGTTGTCCTCAGAGGCTAGAGGCATCAAATGTCCTGGGGTAGAGTTACAGGCAGTTGTGAACAGCACATCTGATTATCTGAGTGCTAGCAACTTCTACAAGGACAGTGGGTATACTTAACCCTGGAGAATCTCTGTGTCCCCTCATTAGACACTCTGTAGCATTTTATGTCTCTTATCCAACTTTGTCTTTTCAGCCTGTCTATTTCAATGAATATTACTGTGATCTCTCTATTTAAATTGTTGCATACTATTGTACAAAAACATAACTTATGGATTCATTTTAGACCAAGGTTTTTAGCTTGATACGAGTTTTAAAAGTGTTGCTGTGATGATTGATGTATATGAACCTCAGAACACATGCAATCCAATTTTCCCATTATGAATATAGGATTGAAAGACTGAATTTTTACCTCACCAACATAGGTGTACTAGCTAATACTTCTGTCATCTGGGTATGGAAACCCCTGTTGAAAAATATCTCCAGCACTCCATACTGTTAGGCCTTCACTTCTACTAATCTGATGAGTCTGTACTGATAAATTATTGGTATTTTAATTTTTATTTATCTCATTACAAAGGAGATTAAAATTATTTGCAAATTATTATTTGCCAATATCTCTTCTCTAATGAGGGCAGTCAGGGTTTATTTTGGCTCATGTTTTTCCTATTGGGTTATCAAATGCCTAGCGTTCTATTGCTGCAAAGAGACACCATGACCAAGGCAGCTCTTATAAAGGAACGGAAGCATTTAACTGGTAGCTTGCTTACAGTTTCAGAGGCTTAGTCTATGGACATCATGGTGGGGAGAGCAGTTACACACACACACACACACACACACACACACAGAGAGAGAGAGAGAGAGAGAGAGAGAGAGAGAGAGAGAGAGAGGCAGATATGAAGCTGGAGAAGCAGCTGAGAGTTTTACATCCTGATCCTCAGTTAACAGAGACACTGGGCCTATTTTGGGCTTTTGAAACCTCAAAGCCCACCTCCTCCAACAAGGCCACAGCTCCTAATCTTTCCCAACAGCCCACCAACTGGGAAGCAAGCATTCACTTACTTGAGCCTAGGAGGATGATTTTTATTCAAATCACTACATTCTACTCCCTTGTGCCCAAGGTCATATTGCAGAGCAGAAAAGCATTCACTCCAACTTCAAAAGTTCCAACAGTCTCTAAGAGTCTCAACACTATTTAAAAGTCCAAAGTCTCTTCAAAACTCAAGACGTTCTTTTATCTGCAACCCCCTGTAAAATTAAAAAGCAGACCATATACTTCCAACATACAATGACACAAAATACACAATACCATTTCAAAAGTAAGAAAAGAGAGCATAATGAAATAATACTGAAAGACCTCCAGAGTGGGGGAGACTCTCACTCAAGTCTCGGGATAACATGAACCCCCAGGAACTCACAAAAGACCATCCTTGCTGCAATCACATGAGGTTTATTGACAGGACAGGAACCAGTGCACTGGGGCCCAAAACTCATCTCCCATGCAGGGGTAGAGAGTTCAACCCCAAGTAGCCTGGAGAAGAGGTATTTAAGGGAAGAAACCACAACCAAGTAATCCAAAGGGGGTAGGGATGGCGTCATTGGAAAATTCCGAAAATACCAGTGATCATAAATTCTGAAAATACCAGTTATCATTGAAAAATTCCGAAAATATCAGTGATAATCACAAGGGGGTTTTTGTTCTTAATGATATGATGTTGGGGTTCTCCAGTGGCCTACAAGCCAGGCAGAGGCTGTCGCCAAAGGGGTGAAGGTTTCCCGCTGCGAGCAGCAGAGCTGGTCAGAGCTGGTCCCGCCATGAGACCCAGAGAGCAGGCGGACGGGTGCGGCAGATAAAAGACTTACGTAAGGCTAAACATAAGGGTAAACATTTATTACTTAAAGAAGAAGGAGAGAAAGAAAGGCAGAAATAGAAAAGAGGACAGAGAGAGGAAAACACGTGTGCACACGACAGGAGACAGGAAATAGAAGAGAGAGAGTTAAGATGGCGACCAGGAGGTCAGAAGTGGCTGGGAGTGGGTGTGGTTAGTCCTTAAAGGGACTGCCAAGGAATAACAGGGGTAACTCCCTGTTTCTCAAGATTATTCTCAAGATTATAATCTAACTTTATCTTAAACTAGTTCCTGAAACAGAGTCACTGAACCGGCTAATCTAGATTTTTGGCTCTCTCCTCTTCCTGCTAGATTTTTGGCTCTATTTTTCCTGCTAGAGGGGTCTGGAATTATCCGGGTCTTTCAATACTGCACCAACTCAAGACTGAAACCCAGCAAGGCAAACTCCAAATTCTGCATAGTCGCGTCTCGTGTCAAAGGACTCCAGATTTCCAATTCCTTTCACCTTCATTGATTGGAAGCACATGTCTTTCTTAGGATGGTTCCACATCTTCCTTGACAGTTATCCCAAGTTATCTGGACTCCATCTTGGGGTCTCCAATGCAATCCAGGCTTTACCTTCAGAACTTCAATCTGTCTTCCCCTGACCTGCAGTGATTGCCCTATCACACACCCTACCTCAGAGGCTTTCCTTAACCATAAAAGAAGATTCCATAACTCCTTTTGATTCTCCTGTATCCTTTACTCTGAAACTAGAACCACACAAAGTCCTGATGCTTTCTGGGACTGGAACTTGGACCCATCATTTAATTACATTTGTATCAGCTTTCTGTTGTTGATGGTTTCCTTCACTGTTTTAAGATTTTCTTTAGTTCCTTTTCACAAGTTGGAAGATTAGCTGGGTGGGGTCTTGCCCTAAGGTTACCTCTCCTTTCATTTCCTTTGGTAACTGGCCTTTCTTTTAACTTTTTATCTCCTTGAGCACTGGACTTACTTCTTGTTAGGAAAAAAAAATCCTAAAAAAACGAATTGTTCCACCAGAACAAAGAAATCCAATTAGGTCGGATTAAATCAAATTAAAATGCCCTTTGTTTCATTAACTACAGCGCTGAACGCATGGAGGGGAGTCGGGAAAGCAGGGAGCACATGCAAATCCGAAACCCGTGTTCCTCCTCTGGGAGCCCACTTAAATACCCTATGGGAGTGGTCCTCCAGACCAATGACACTCCAGGGGCTGGGATGGACTCCAGGGGCTAGGGTTATTCTCCCTACTTAACACTTCCTACATTTCATTTCCTGGTGCTCCTTTTCTTCTGAAGCTGCATTTTGTATTTCTATTTGTCCTGTTTGCTCCTTTTTCATTGCAGATCTACGTAAGAGTCATCGCTAATAACCACATGAGAGTAAAGACGAAGCTGTCTTAAAACCCTCTGCCAGCATCGTTAACCCAAACCTCTTCAATTTAGCCTCTAGTAAATTTTTCGGACAAGGGCCCAAAGCAGCCACATTCTTTGCCAAAATATCATCAGAATGGCTTCTGGCCCACTTGCTAACAGTTTTCACTTCTGAAAACTCGGGGCCTGGGTTCCCACAATTCACATCACCGTCTGCACCACTCTCTGGGTTGTTACCACTACTGCCCATTCAGCCCACTTAAAGCTCTCAGTCACTTGTCTAGTTCAAAGTCCCCAAGTCCACATTCTGCCAACAAACAGCATGGTTAGATCCTTCACAGCAATCCCCCACTCCTGGTACCCACTTCTCTCTTAGTGTTCCATTGTTATGAAGAGACGTCACGACCAAGGAAACTCAAGGAAAGCATTTAATTGGTGACTTGCTACAGTTTCAAAGGTTTAGTCCACTATCATAGTGGGGAGCACGGCCGCACACAGGCAGACATAGTGCTGAAGTAATAGCCGAGAACTCTACATCCTGGTCCTCACGTAGCAGGCAGATAGAAAAACACAGCACCTGGTACGGGTTTGTAAAACTAAAAGCCCATGCTAAATGACTCAGCTCCTCCAACAAGGTTACACCTTCTAATCCTTCCCGACAGTCCACCAACTGGGGACCAAACATTTTAACATATGAATCTGCGAGGCCATTCTCATTCAAACTAACACGTTGAATACTTTTTCAGTGACTTATAAGTGTTCTTGAAATATTCTTAAACTTAGTTCTTTGAGCAACACATAGATTATTTATTCATTTTCATGGCATCAGTGTAATTAGTAAAGTTTGTAAAGCTTTTAATAAAGTCACCTACATTTTTCTTCTCATCGGTGTCATTGGCATATTATTAAGAATTATTTCTCCTAGCATTAGGTCACAAATGGACTTTTCTAACTTATCCTCTAAAAGCTTTAAATTAATGCCTTTAGTAGTTTTACCTTTACACTCTTTAAAGGTTTTTTTTGTTTTTTTAAATATGGTATATGGTTTTATAAATGTGCTCAGTTGTCCCTGGGGCACTTAATGAATGATCTCAACTTTCCCTAGCCTAGAATGGTCAGGTTTTACTTTATTGAACTATGTATTTGTGCAGATGGAATATACTTTCTGAGTTTCTACTGTTTTGCTGTGCTTTCTGTCCATGTATTAGCACTGTTCTGTTATTTGTTTAACTAGTTACATTTACTTTTGTGAAACAGCATCTTGCTTTGTAGCCCTGAGAGGTCTGGAACTCACTCTGAAGTTTAAGTTGACTTTGAATTTGTGGTACTTCTCTTGTTTTTACTTTTTGAGTCTGGGCTAACCACATGCAGCTATTTTTATCACACATTCTTAATTTGGAGCTTCCTTATAATCTATCTTTTTTGAGTTTCTTGACTATTCCTGTTGGCACTGTTAATATTACTCAAATTTTCTAATTTTTCACCACAGGGATATCATAATGTCTGTCATATTTACTAACAGTTATTCCATTTTAAACTGCCACTTTAAATAATTCCTTTAATGTTTTTTCTAATTTACTTTCTAGTACTTAAAAATGAGAATATTTTTGGGATGTAAATTTTGTATATACATACATGGATAAATGATTACTATTTTCTTTCCTTCTAACATCTGAGCCTCTGTGACTGAAAGAGTTCTAGGATGGTCTGTTGCTTATTAGCACATCCCTTAGATGTGGGCAGGGTTATAAAGCTTAATGAGATAGCATCCTCCATATGGCAACAGTGAAGGTATTCAGTTGCTATGGATTCCAATTATTTGATTTTTAATTCATCAAAATGTAATTTATTGGTTGAGAATGCAGATTAGTGGTGGAGTAGTTGCCTAGCATATACAATGCCCTGGTACAATTCCTAACACACACACACACACACACACACACACACAAGTGAACCAATGAATGAAAATTCAGCTTGTGCAAATAAGGCTTTACACAATTTGAAAGGGAAGAGATGAGGTTTTTCCTGCTGGCCTGCAGGGAGCAAGCAAACACACACAGAATGGCCCAACCTCTACCAGTTGAGGGCTTCAGTCCTTAGCCACAGCAATCTGGCCGCTATAGCAACCTTAAAGTTCGGAAAAGGGCTGTGAGAAACCTTGTACCTTATGAACGTTAGCAGAGACTCCTTCCTGCCACTCTGTGGCTTGCAGCCAAAGAAATTGAGCTAATTAAATGCATATTTTTTAACACACTGGATTTGTGCTAATTTGCCACACACATTTTGTATGTGTTTTCTATAATAACTTATTCAAATGAAATAATGAGGAATTTATATCTTCTTTTCTTTTTTTAATACAACTTAATTTTTATTCTGTCCTTTTAGATAGACAATACAAACTTAACTAGAAAGAGTAGCGGTGGTGTTATATTGTGGGCTTTTGTTGTTATCTTTTGTGGTAGTGTTGGTTCTGTGTTTGTTATAAAATATGGGATTTTTTTATAAATACTTGTTAATCAGATTGAGTAATGTTCCTATGTTTCTAGTTTCCTGAGAACTTTTTTCCAGGAATAGATGCGGTTTTTTGTTTGTTTGGTTGGTTAGTTTGTTTGTTTTTTGTTTTTTAATTAAACACTTTTTCTGTACCTTTTAAAATAAAGTAATTTTTTTCTTTTAAATGTATAATATGTTAAGTTACAACTACTTATATTCTAACATTGAAGAAACTGTTTAATTTGGAGGTAAGGGTGGGATACGTGAGCTAGTCACAGTATTGTGTCCTTACAAGTTTTAATGTTCTTTGATGACATTGGCCGAAGATTCTTTTTTCATCCGTACTAATTTCTAAAGACAATGCATCTGTCTGTAACTTTTTCTTTCTTTCTGTTTTAACATCAAGATTATGTTTATTGTATAAAGCAACTTCTCTGGAAGAGTTGTACAAGATTGAATTATTTTCCTTCCCAACATTTTAGAAATGATTGGAAAATTCTCTAAATCTAGATGACTACTCAAGTTGGATGTAGCATCTACAGATTATCAGGATAACTATGGCAAATATCCTAACATTCAGAAGACCTGCATAGATAACCCTTGTCATCTCTGTCCTTCGCCACTGTAGGAATGTGCCTGCTAGGATTTGGGCATTATGCTAGCCTGTTCTGTCATCTGGCAGGATGTACCCCGATGGGCCCTGACCAGTCCAGGGTCCTAGTCTGTACACAGGTACAAAGTCCCTTTAAGAGACAAGCTCTGTACATTCCTGCTATTCTTCAGGCTTCTGACTCTTTCTCTCTCTCCCTCTATCTCTCTCTCGCTCTCGCTCTCTGTGTCTCTCCTCCTCTCTTTCCTTCCCATTTCTTTTATCTCAATAAACTCCACACTCAAACTCTGTCTGTATGGCATAATTTTCTGTCTCTCACCTGTGAGGCCCTCATCTGCCATGTGACCCTCCAGGGTCTCACTCGGGCTGTAACAACAGCAGTGCCTACAGAGACTGATTGAAGAAGATTCTAAAATTTATTTTACTTCTGAACACTTTCAAGTTTACATTTTATAATAAAGTATGCTTTGTTAACTTAATTTTCTTCTAAGGGAAGGCTCAACTTGATGAATGCCCAAAATCCAAGCGCTCAGGAAGCTGAGTTAAGAGAATCAAAAGTTCAAGGTCAGTCTGGGCAGCTGCATGTTGAGGACCATTCTGCCTCACAACAGTAGTGCCCACAAAAGACCCATGGAAAGAATTAAGTCACCACAGTGCTTCAAAAACACTAAATCTTAAGCCATAGGACACATACATGCTAAACTTACACATTAAGTTATCATATACGGTTTGTGAATGAGTGCTACTTAGGTATTAAAACTCAGATTTTTGTGTTCGTGATTCACAGGGAAGTACAATCATATAGTTCTACTATGGACACCACACTCCAAAGTAAAATTCAGCAACCAAACTTGTATCCTTGTATCTCTTATATCATGAAATGGACTTTTAACAATAGAGAGAGAGAGAGAGAGAGAGAGAGAGAGAGAGAGAGAGAGAGAGAGACCTTGAGAATAGTATGAGTATTTGGATTATTTGCAATGTGTGTGTGCACATGTGTGTGCACTCTCAAACACAACCCTATGCCCCACATGCACACACCTGTAGAACGTAAACTCATTTCCTCTTTTTCCAAATCCAGCCTCCGGCACCTCTATTTTTTTCAACAAGAGCTCTCAAATCTAGAAACCCACTCAAGGGTAGGAGGGGAAAATTAACTTTTTCTCAGCAAAGCAAGAAGTCTCTACAGGTATGGACATTGATACATGTTGCTAGATCACACCCTTTAAAAAGGTAAATTGTAACATGCCAACAGGAGCCTGGGCTTGTACATATTTGTCCATTTCTAAGAAGAGCTTGTCCCACGATTGGTTCTTTTCCTTCAATGTTATGCCATGCTGGCTACTTTTATATCAACTTGGCACCTCTACAGTCATTTGGGAAGAGGGAACCTCAATTGAGAAACCGCTTCCATTAGACCGGCCTGTGAGCAGGCCCGTATTGCATTCATTTCCTTGATTGATGATTAATGCAGGAAGACCCAGTCCACTGTGGGAGGTGCCACCCCTGAGCTGCTGGTGTTTGGTGCAATAAGAAACCAGGCTGAGCAAGCTATGATGAGCAAGGCAGTCAGAAGCACTCATTCATGGTTTCTACTCCAGTTCCTGCCCTGCTTGACTTCTTGTCCTAATTTCCCTCAGTGATTGACTGCTACCTGGAAATAGAAGATGAAAAGAAAACCCTTTCCTCTTGCAGGTTGAGTTTTTGGTTATGGTGTTTCTTGTAGCAAAAGCAACTCTAAGACACATGCTTAGGTAATTTCTGTGGAATTTTGTGTTTCTTGACATTAAGTTTTCAAGAAACACAAGTTTCAAGACATTTTCTGTTTTTGACATTGCTTGGTATTTAATCACCTTATTTTTTCCTTCCTTCCTTCCTTCCTTCCTTCCTTCCTTCCTTCCTTCCTTCCTTCCTTCCTTCCTAACTTCCTTCCGTTCCCTTTTTCTTTCTCCCCACTCTTCTTCTCTTCTTTTTTTATTTTCCAAGACAAAGTTTTTCTTTGTAACCTAGACTGTTCCTGGAAATAGCTTTGTAGACCAGGCTAGGATCAAATTCAGAAATCTGCCTAATTCTGTCTCCCAAATGCTGGAATTAAAGGAGCATACTAGCACTCTCCAATTAACCATCTTTCCTCACCACTTTTTTCAAGTTAACCTCTGTGTGGTGACTCATATTGTTGAAAGTGTACTAAATTATAAATAACAAATTTGAACATTTGTAAGCATAGTATTTGTCTCAATGTTAATAATATAAAATTTATTCAAAATTGTAACTTTAATATTTTAAGATCTATCTTAATTATGAGTATGTATATATGTGTGTTTGTGTTTATGTGTGGATATGTGGATCAGAGGGCAGGTGACCTGAGGCATTGGTTTCCTTTGAGCTGGAGTTACTGATGGCTGTGAACTACCCTGTATCAGTCCTGGGAACTTTAATACATCCTCCACAAGAGTAGCAAGTGTCTGAACCGCTAATCTGTATCTTCAGCCCCAGAAGTTGTAGCTTTAATTGGTTAGAAGCCTTTAAGACTCTAGACATGTAAGTTTACATGGATAGTTTCAGTTTCACTTAGATAATTTCATAGACACTCCCGAAGCTCAGGTTTGTTATAACTCATCCTTTATAAAAAGTAAAAATACACTGTGGTCTTAAAACATGAAATATTAATGGGATTCTTTTTCAGAGATGGCCTATGATGAATTCACTAGCAAGTCAGAGGGAGCAGGCAGGGTTGTTTAGGTATTCAGAAGCGAGTTTGTTTACTTTTCAATGATTCATTGAGCTACACACTGTGGCTTCTTCACTTTTCTCAGGAAAGCTTGTTACTTTAATTGGATCATTTCAACATTTCATTTTGTTGAGGTTTAGTAACATATGCCAGGCTAGCTGTATTAGCAAGTATAATAACATAACATATTTAACATGATCTATTGCAGTGTATGAAATCTTAGAGAACTAATAAAATACACTAGGATAAAATGTTGTATTGGAAAAATGCATAATCAGATGGCAATGGAAGGGAACGTTTGAAGGCTGTGCACCAGTAACTTCCTCTTCCTAGTGGTTAATAAAGTGTTACTGTGTCTAACTGAAGCTGTGTTAGTGCTCCTTGAACGTCCTTATTCAACAGCTTTGAGGTATCCAGGCATACTAAACTGCACAATGATACACAGAAACAGATTTCTACCAATGGCATTTAGTCATGTAGAAAGGCATACTCTTAAAATAATGCATCAGAGAACAATCCTGACTACAAGCTGTATTACACATCTGTGAGTTTATCTGGTCCTATCTCGATGAGTTCAACAGCTTTCTAGAAACAGACTTGCAGGCATGAAGGAAATGGGCATTTGCAGCTTGCACTACTGTGGTGCTCTGTAGCCATGGCCTCCACAGGAACTTTCCTCCATACGTTCTTCCAGAAACAACGTATGAAGGGTAGCCATTGTCACACTCCCTCAACAAAGTTTGTGTTTGTTCCCATCCTCCCCCGACAAAGCTTGCTCAGACATTTTGCTGATACTTTGAATATACTTCCCATTTCTTTTTGCTGTAGGATTTTCAAATTAATTGGTAAATGATCAAGCCATCGTTGCAAAAAAGTGTTAGAAGGTGCATGAGTCTTTCAGGATCTGAGAAACTGTTGAGAACACCACAAAGCAGAGACAGTTTTCTATAGCTAGGTTCTTAAGGTTTTCACAAGAAGCAGAGGGAGACCAGTGTGATCCCACTTACTGACAAATGCCGTTGCCAAGATCCATGCTCGCTGTGCAATGTGTCTGGGAGTAGTGAGAGGCCCTTTTGTTGTGTGGTAAGGGATAGGCCTATTTGGTGTTCTCCAAAGAGTCACACTTCAGTTATTCTGGTTCTATCGACTTTGGGCTAGTTTAGTCCAGAGATTGTGTTCCTAGAGTCTTTTAAAAACAGCACTTTTGGGCCAGAGAGGTGGTTAAACAGCCATAAGCACTGCTGCTCTTGGCAAGGACCCAGTTTCAGTTCCTAACACCAACATGGCAGCTAACAATCATCTAAGTCCAGTTCCTGAGGATCACTCGCCCTCTTCTGGCATTCATGGGCACTGCATGCATGTGATGCACAGACATACACACAAAATGCCCATAAACATAAAACAATCTTTTTCTTTTACATTTTCTATTGAAAATAAATTATTTCTTCATACAATATATCCTGACCACAGTTTCCCCTCCTTCCACTCCTCTCAGCTAGCCCCCCATTTCCCCTCTTACCAGATTTATTCTCATTTCCTATTCAGAAAAGAGCAGATCTCCAAGAGATGGCAATCAAACAGAACGAAATAAGATACAAGAAGACAAAGCAAAATCTCTCCTATTAAGACTGAGCAAGGCAACCCAATAAGCAGAAAAGAGTCCTAAGAGCAGGCAAAAGAGTCAGACAGAGCTATATCCACTCCCACTATTAGGAATCCCACAAAAACTCCAGACTAACAACCATAAGGTAAATGCAAAGGACCTGATGCAAACCCGTGCAGGCTCCACGCATGCTGTTTTGGTCTCTGTGAGCCCAGGTGAGCCCTACTTAGTTGATTCAGTGTGTCAGGTTCTTCTGGTGTCCTGCATTGCCACTGAATCCAATCTGCAATCTTTTCTCCCCCTCTTCAGTGGGTTTCCCCAATCTCCTAAGGACCAAATGGAGTCCTCCAATTTAGACCCTCTCTCTGCATAAAATCTGGTGTGGGTCTCTGTACTCATTCCTGTCTGCTCCCAGAGGAAGCCTATCTGATGACTGCTGGACAAGGCACCATTTTATGAGTATTGCAGAATATCACTAAGAATCTTTTCATTGATTTTTTTTTTTAACCAGTCCTATTTGCTTCTACCCTTGGTCTCTGGGTTATACTGCTTTTGGTTCTTGGTTATCCAGGCAGTGTAGGGCATGGGCTCCACCTTGTGGCATGGGCCTCAAGTTAAACACAACATTGGTTGGCTACTCCCACAAGTTCTGCACCACCATTGCCCCTGCACATCTTACAGACATGACAGATTCTATTTCAAGGGTTTTGTGCCTGGGTTGTTTTCCAGCTTTCTCTTTCTGTAGCCTGCAGAGTACCTTCTCATTACAAAGAGACTAGAACAAAGGGGTGAAGGCTCCATGTAATCACCCACTAGACCTCTCTACATTCAATGAGCTGTATGGATGTTGTCCTCAGCAATGGGGCCACACTGTCAGTTTTATCAGAGTGACCTTCTCTCCTGGCATCATCCTGAGTTGTTTAGAGAACTCCACAGGAATCCCTTAGCCAGAAATCCAACTAAATGCAACCCAATCCTACCACTGAAAGCCTTGTTTGACTGCAAAAGATGGCCAGTTCAGATCCTGTATCCTTTATTACTATGAGTCCTCACTAATGTCTCTTCATAGATTCCAGTAAGTTTTCACAGAATAAAGTTTCTACACCACCACCCACAACACTTCCCCAATCCCAGCTGTCTTTTCCTGCACTCTTTCCGTTCATCCCTTTCCCCACCACCTGACTTTCCTGCTCCCATTGCCTCCACCTCAGTCAACCCACAAAATTTATTTTATTTTTCCTTTTTTGTGAGGTCCTTGTATCCCTCCTAGAACTCCCCTTTTTGCCTAACCATTCTGTAGATTGTAGTTTTATTATCATTTAATTAATAGTTAATATACACTTATAAGTAAAGATTAAGTGAATAGATACTATATTTGACTTTCTGGGACTGGGTTGCTACTTTCAGGATAAGTTATTCTAGTTGCTTCCATTTGCCTGCAAATTTAACAATGTCATGTTTGACTGATTGGGTTTTTGTTTTTTGTTTCTTTAACATAGACTAATATGCAGATGTGTAAATGTACTCCATTTTCTTTATCTACTCTTCAGTTGAGGGACATCTAGGTTGTTTCCAGTTTCTAGCTATAATGAATAAAGCCACAATGAACATAGTTGAGCAAGTGTCTTTGTGGTAGGATAGAGTGTCCTTTGGATATATGCCCAGAAGTGGTATAGCTGGTTCTTGAGGGAGATAGATTTCCAGTTATCCAAAGAATTACGATGATGATTTCCATAGTGGCTATAAAAGTTTTCGGTGTGGGAGGTCCTTTTTTCTATGTGTTTTATTGGTTAATGAATAAAGAAACTGGCTTGGCCTGATAGGATAAAGTAGAGCTAGGTGGGAAAAACTAAACTAAATGCTGGGAGAAAGAAGGCAGAGTCAGAGAGAAGCCATGTAGCCCCACTGGAGCCAGAAAGAACTTTATATCTGGTAAGCCACAGTTATGTGGCAATACACAGATTAACAGAAATGGGTTAAACTAATATGTAATACTTAGCCAATAAGAAGTTGGAGCTAATGGGCCAAGCAGTGATTTAAATAATATGGTTTCTGTGTGATTATTTCAGTTCTGGGCGGCCAGGACAAACAAGCAGCCCCCTCCAACAAGTTTTCACTCCTACCAGCAATGGAGGTGTTCCCCTTGCTGCACATCCTAACTAACATGAACTGTTGTTACTTGTGTTATTGATCTTAGTCATTCTGACAAGTGTAAGATGGAATCTCAAAGTAGTTTTGATTTGCATTTCCATGATGGCTAAGGATATTGAACATTTCCTTAAGAGTTTCTCAGTCATTTCACATTCCTCTAATGAGAATTCTCTGTTGAGATCTATATCCTATTTTTAATGAATTATTTGAATTTTTGATATCTAATTTATTGAGTTCTTTCTATATTTTGCATATTAGCCCTCTCTCAGATATGGAGTTGGTAAAATATTTTACCATTCTGTAGGGTGCTTCTCTGTCTGAAAGATGGTGTCCTTTGGCAGTAGAAGCTTCTCAGTTTCATGAGGTCCCATTTATTGTTGATCTTAGTGCCTGCACTACCATTGCTCTGTTCATAAAGTTGTCTACTGTGCCGATATGTTTATGGGTATTCCCCACTTTCTGTTTTAACAGGTTCAGTGTGTCTGGTCTTATGTTGAGGTATTTAATTCACTTGGACTTGAATTTTGTGCAGGGTGATAAATATGGGTCTATTTGCACTCTTCTACATGCAGCAACCCAGTTTGATCAACACCATTTGTTGAAGATGCTTTCCTTTTTCTAGTGTGTATTTCTGGATACTTTTATCAACACTCAGATGTCCTTATGTGTGTGAATTTATGTCTGGGTCTTCAATACTATTCCATTGATCAATGTGTCTGTTTTACTGCCACCAATGTCATGAAGTTTTTACTACTAGAACTCTGTATGTAGTGCCACTTGAATCTGGGATGGGGATACTGTCAGACATCTTTTCTTTTCTTTTTCTTTTTTTATTGTTCAGGGTTGTTTTAGTTATCCTGAATTTTTTGTTTTTCCATATGAAGTTGAGAATTATTCTACTGTGGGATGTCTTTTTTGTATATTATAAATATGTGATGCTCTTATTGATTGATGAATAAATCTGATTTGGCCTATGGCTGAGCCGAATATAGTAGAGATTCAGGGAGAAAGAAGGCACAGTCTAGAGAAGACATCAGCAGCTGTCAAGAAAGGAAGACATGTAGAAAATGAGGTAATGCCTTGACCATATGGCAATACATAGATTAATAGAAAAGGGTTAATTTAAATATAAGAGTTAGCCAGAAATAAGTCTAAGCCTGCACTATCAGCCAAACAATTATAATTAATATTAAGTCTCTGAGTGATTATTTTATAAGAGGCTGCAGGACCATGGAGGACACATAAAAGCTTCTGCCTACAAATGGCTTACAAACGTGCAGTTCTCAAATTTTCATAAGGCCTGAGAAAGCTTTAACAAAGGGTTCTAGACACATGAAACGGAGCCAAAAACAGCTTCCTAGTCATGTCTCTCACGTGGTATAAGGATGCTGAAGCATTCAGGCTTGAGCACAGTGTGGCAGATTCCCACCACAATACACAGTACACGTTACTGAGTGGCAGATTTAGCTTTTACTCATGCAGACAAAAAAGGTTTGTAGGCCTGCTGCACGCTACCTGATTGCAGCATTGGGAGGTGAGGGGGTGGGGTAAGCATGACTTGATATGCAAAAACAAGTGGGGTTTAACCAACAGCCAAAGCAGCTGCTCTGGTCCTAGCCAAGCTCACTTAACAATTTAAATCAGTGATCAGAAAAAGATTTCAGGCACACAATAAATATAGATTAAGACAAAAAAAAAATCTCTGAACGAGTCACAGTGTGTTTACAAACATACATAGGCTTGGGAGAGAGAGGGAAAAAAAATCTATAGATAGTTACAAAAAATAAAGTTTTAAAAAGTAAAGTTTATAAAGAGACAGTAAAAGTAATATAAAAGAAAAAAGTCACATAAAGATGGAAAATACATAGGGAGTCTGGATCCTGTATACTGTTGTTTTGATTTTTAATATTGTGATTGCTAAAAAGCAAAGGATAGCTGCTCAGAGACAGGAGATTAAAAGAGATACTGATGAAATATACCTACATAAATATTTTAAAAATGCCTTAACTTTAAAACATAAGTCAAAAATATATTTGTAAAATGAAACTTAAAAGATGTATTATTTTGGAGAAGTGGTTTTGCTTTTGTTTCCACAGGAAACAAGAGACTATGGATTTGTTCCAGGTTAAGATGGACCAGCTGTGATCAAGGGAGACCTCCTAAAACTTGACAGGTGATATCTATCAACAAAGGTTACCCCTGTTCCTCCTATGACTTGGTCATTATCTCAAAATTTTATCAGAGACCCTAAGGATACTTTATCCACAGTTATCAGGAAGCAGTTTGGAGAAAACAGCATCCACATTCCCAAGAGTTGGTGGAGAGGGGTATGAATGGTCTTTAGTTATTTGCTAGGTTATGGATGTTTGTTGTCTTTAGGGGAATATAGGAATATGGAATAAAAAGATAACTGTTAATCTCAGATATTTTGCATTGACATGAATTTTGGTATAGTGAAAAAAGTTGAAGCTAATTTTGTTACACTGTATATATGTTTCTATTCTTTTTTAAGGATTCTTGCATATTGATACAAATTTAAGGTCAATTTTGTTATACTTTGTATATTTCTACCCTTGTTTAAGGTATTATGTTTATAAAGCTCATTTAAAAATGTAATGTATCATTAAAAATACAAACTAATATTCCTCTATAATAATCAAACTTAGAGTCATGTGATGTGGAAGTCCCCTCTGTGTGCTGTGATTACCATTAATGAATAAAGAAGCTGCTTTGAACCTATAGCAAGGTAGAACTTAGGTAGGCAAAGAAAGCTAGGTTGAATGCTGGGAGAAAGAAGAGTGGAGTCAGAAAGACACCATCGAGCTGCTGCTGGTGATAGACGTGCTGAAACTTTGCTGGTAGACCACAAACTCATGGTGATATGGAAATTAATAGAAATGGGTTAAATTAATATGTTAGCCAATAAGAAGCTAGAGCTAATGGGCTAATCAGCAATTTAATTAATACAGTTTCTGTGTGATTATTTTGAATCTAAACAAGCTGAGTGTCCGGGAACGAAACAAGCAGCTTGCCCCCACTCCAACAGTCATGCTAGTTATGTAGAGTTATATTGCAAATGGATAGGTAATCTTCAAACAACATCTATGAGACTTACAGAATATGCCATTTAAAATGTTTTAAGAATTTAACTTTTCTTGACAGTGAGACATGTCTGCTTCTGGCAGCACCAATTACTTCAAGAGAATGATGGGCATTGATGAAACTGCTTTCAATGTGGCAAGGCTAGCTGGTTGGGCAAGAAGTTGCTCTTGCCTGGAAAGCTTAACAATATGCTGTATAAACTGGGCACACAAGACCCACAGGAAAATGAAGGTGGGACAGTCCTTCAGGGTTCCCGCTTCATAAGGGAGTCTGCCAGACATTCTGCAGGATACTGAAGAAAGGAACTCTTGAATTTTGTGAAAATAGATGGAACAGTCCTTCAAATTTTCTACTTCTTTGAAAAGTGTGCCAGACACCCTAGGCCTGTCGGCTGAAGATAGATGCCCCCATGTCATAGATGAACTTTGGGTGACTGTCTGTTAAGGGAGCTAGATGTCTCTGTCATTTCTAGATTTTAGAAGTTGCTTACAATTCACTTCCTATTTACTTAGTTAATATTGTAGCTTTCTGGGGGTTTTGATTGAGCTGAAGACAAGATGGTTATAAATATAGTTTTCCTTAGTTATAATAAAAGATAAATTAGATATGAAACTTTAGACTCACAAAGATAGGATTAGATGATAGAGTATTTTCTTTTATTTTGTCAAATACAAATAGACTAAATACTATAACTGTAATTCTTTTTTGATACCTGTTTTGTCGTATGTAATTTTACAATGTTAAAATTAGAACCTTCCTTTTTGATTAGATAGAAAAGAGGAAATGCTGTGGGATGTCCCTCTGTACACTGTGAATATGTGTTTCTCTTATTGGTTGATGAGTAAAGTTGCTTTGGCCTATGGCAGGGCATAAGCTAGCTAGGCAAGAATCCAAGCAGAGATTCAGGAAGATAGAAGGTGGAGTTGAGAGATGATACCAGAGCTGCAAAGAAAACAGGACATGTAGAAAATGAGTTATGCCACAGCCACGTGGCAATACATAGATTAATAGAAATGGTTTAATTTAAATATAAGAGTTAGGCAGAAATAAGTCTAAGCCATTGGTCAAACAATGATAATTAATAATAAGCCTCTAAGTAATTTTTTTAAGTGGCGTTGGGACTGAGTGGGATACATAAAACCTCCAGCTATATTGAGCTGTGTTGAAATTTTGAAGGGGTTATTGAATCTATAGATTAGCAGGATTGCCATTTTTTATTTCTTAATCCTACAGATTCCTGAGCATGGAATCCATCTTCTGATATCTTCTTCAATTTCTTTCTTCAAAGACTTTCAGTTTTGACTATACAAGTCTTTCACTTGTTTGCTGAGAGTTACCCCCAAGGTATTTTATTTTATTTGAATGATGTTTTTTTCCCGGATTTCTTTCTCACTCTCTTTATCATTTGTCATTTGTATATGGGAAAGCTAGCTACTTTTTTTTTATTTTTAGTTGATCTTGTGTTCAGCCATTTTACTGAAGGATTTTTTAAATCAGCTATAGGAGTTCCCTACTAGAATTTTTAGGAACCCTTATGTATACTATTATATCACCTGTCAATAAAAATAATTAAAGACAATGCTTGCTTCTCTGAATATATACCAGGGAGTCCATTTACAAGGTCCTGGTGACAGCAGACTCTTGAGCAGACACTTGACATTCTGTCTTTCCAAAGACAACATACTCTTTGCAAACAGAACAAGAAGATCTCAGACAATCAATGGTTTTCCTTCCTCCCAGAAAGACAACAAAACAGCATGTTAGGAAGCTTGAGAGATAGGAAAGAGTAGCATACAATTGGGGTTTTTTATTGAGTATCTTTGTGTTCTCTGTAAATCTGTTATCTAATTTAAAATAATTTAAATACACAATTAGCAAAAGTGAAGACAAAGCATGCAGTTTTAAACCAAAAGAATATGATATTTCTGGATTCACATTTTATATTCATGGCAAGTGCTTCTTTGCTCTGCAAAAGCTTTGCCAATTTAATTTTAATAATGGAATATTTGGCACAGGGAAACTTAGGATCAAGTTAGAGACTGTGACAAGTTTAAACTCTTTAGCTAATAATGGTACAGATAGACCTTTGTGCTTAATTTTGGAGTCCTGCCTAATATAAGACCTCTATTTCCGTCCCCTAAAACAGTTTAGTGGTCCTTAGCTGTTTTCCATGTTTAACCCTTATTTTTTCACATTCTTTCTGCAACAATGGTCAAGTTTAGTACATTGGCTCACTAGTATTATGTCATTTTTCTGCTCAAACAAGACACATTGCTCTTTTGGATCAGACACAGGACTAAGTGCTAAAAACCTCATAGAATTATGATCTGGGGTGGCTCTGGCCATTTCCTATTCATGCAACTTCAGATTTTATCAGCTTCTTTGGAGTTTACCTAGTATATTCATCTATAAAAGGGGAGAACCGTTGAGAACTATTTGAGGCCAGACTCTCTAGAAAACAAAGAAAGCCTAAGGCTGCACTGAAAGTATTGATTTTCGAGACAAGGAGGTGACAGTCTGGCACCAAAAGAGGGAAAGAGCGAGGAGACACAGTACAAATGTGTCACACACAGGTGAGCCCTCCTGGAAAAAGATTTCGCGGATTGCTAGAAGGAACCCAGACATGAAATCGGCTAGTCAAGGAAAGAAAGGACTAATGAGATTGTTCGGCGGGTACCAGCAATTGCTGGCCTGTCGTAGGACCTGATTTCAGCACCACAGTGGGAAGGAGAGCACCAACTTTCATAAGCTGTACCTTGTTTGATCTTTTGATCTTCATATGTGCAACACACACACACACAAACACACACACACGCACACTAAGTAAGTGTATTTTTAACCAACATGCTTACAAAAGAAAAGGAGGAACATACTGTCTGAGTTTTGCATAGTTCTGCTTTCTCAAGGGTTTGTTTGATTCATCAGAACTTAATTCTGTGCATGGCACAGATGTTTCTCTTGCCCTCCAGCTGCCCTGTGGAATCCCATATCCAAGTCTTTGGCATGAATGTTCATTGCCATCTTCAAGTTGCTGAAGGAGCCAGATGTCCAGATGGAAAAAGGAAACACATTGCATTTGACTAATAACAATTTGTCAAAGTTTCAAAGCAATAGGTCACTCCCCAGATCCCTACTACATATGCCCCTTAGATTATAAAGAAATTAAATCTAATTTGAAGATATTTTAATTCAAACATAATTTAGCAGACCTAACCTAACATATTAGTAAGTCTTTGTGTTGCTGTTGCAAAATATCTGAACATTGGTGACCACTTCCTCCATTCCCACTACCTAAGCATTTCACTACCCACCCAAATACCACCATCAGTAAGGAGCCAACTGCTCAACACATGTGCTGATATAAGACATTTTATATTCAGTCTGTAATACTCCAACCTCATGGCCATCACATAACTCAATATTCATTTATTCCATCTCTAAGAGTTCCCAAAGTTTTCAGGATTCCTGCATTGTTCAAATGTCCAAATCCAAAGTGTTTTCTGAGGCTTAAGACACACTCTTAGCTGTCAGTTCCCAGGAAACCAAAAGTAATGTTATATGCATCCATAGTACAATGATACAGAGTTAAAAATTCCAATCCTAAAATGGAAGGGATAGAGGCACAGAAGTGAGGGATTACTCAAATTGAGAACCAACTGATCAGGGCAAACATGAAATATTACTCCTGTAACTCCAGATATCTGCCCTCTGCGTCATGGGGTCAGGATTTTGCTTTTCTGAGATCCCAGAAGAACTTCCCCTTAAGTTCTACGTGTTGGGGAATATTTGTTTAACTAGGCGAATATGTGTTGCTTTTGTTCAGGCTGCATTTGTTTGGTGATGTAAAGATACATTGCTGGTGAGCAGAGGAAATAAGTAGGGGGAGGAATCTAGACCCAAGGAAGAACGAGGGAGAAGTAGAGGAAGATTCCTGAGACCAGCCAGCCAGATATGGAAGAAGCAGGAAAGTAGAATGTACAGATTGAAAGAAAGGTAAAAAGTCTGAGGGAAAACATAGATGTAGAGAAACAGGTTAAAATAAGCTATAAGAGCTAATGGAACAAACCTAAATTAAGGTTAAATATTCATAACAAGTAATAAGTCTCTGTGTCGTAATTTGGGGCTGACAGCCTGAGAAGGCCTGCTATAACTACCTATAGAATGATATGACTTCTTTAGCCCAAATCTTCATCTCCCTCCAAATCTCTTACATAACCTAGTTTTGAATTCTTAAGAAATATATGATCACATTTATTCATAGAAAGGACCCCATTTTGGTACTGAAATATGTGTTAATTAAGGTGATAATTAACTCAGTCCTGTGCACAAGAAAGCACAAAACTTGACAAAGAAACTCTTTGTAAAGTTCATGTGACATTTTACAAAGTTAGGTTCTATAAATTGACTACATGTAACATCTTCCATAAAGATGGGTTCTATAGATCGACAAGCTCACAATAGCAGTTGTGGGGAGGGTCTGGTGTGGTCTCAGCTACACAGATAGCTCAACCACATCTACTTAATGTATATTAAATTCCCATATCAATCAAAGGAAAATTTGTACATCAAATCATTGAAAGTTATAAACAATGAGCATTGTACGCTATGTTTAGAAGAAACTTGGTTTAGCCATTAGCAAAGAACTATACTTTTAATTATCATGGCATAATCAAATTCATCCCATTATTAACCCTGGCAACTAGAGATCTGTTCCAAATCCATATAGTTTTTCCAGACGCCATATTCATAAAGTCATCGTATGTGACCTCTTAACAGAACAGTACTTTTTCTGCTGCTGAGCATTTTCCATTGCTGTGAATGTGGGTCATAACAATATGACACTATTGTATCCAGTTTGGGGCTACTGTGTGTATTTGCATACAGCACTTTGCATGCAGTTATGTTTACCTTTGATTTGAATGAGATTTCAAAGCCAAATGGTGAAAGCATACTTAAGTTCTTAAGAAATGGACACACTCTTTTTCCAATCACAGTACCATTTTACACATCCATGAGCCACATGCACGAGTCAGGGATGTTCTGGATCTAGATTCAGTAGTAAAATTGTTTTTACATGCTAACCGTTCACAGTTATCCAAGCCTGAAAGAATGAAGCTCTAATGCATGATACACCGTGCTGAATCGTAACACCATTTGACTGAATGAAAAGAAGAAATTAATGTGGGGCTCCATTATTATAAAATAGTTACCGTTGGAAAATTTATAAGACATAAAGATCAGAAGTTTCTGTGATCAAGTGAGAGAAATTAAAGATTGTCATTTAATGGATGGGGTTTCTGTCATGGTGGGGGAGTAAACTAAGTATTTGGAATTAGATGATGGTGATGTCAGTTTATAATCAGTCTGAATGTGCCAGATCTTGTCTGATAATTTTTATGGCTGCATAAGCTGCAGATACAATTATGTCACTGATTGTACACTTCCAAAGGAGGCTTGTGGTCCGACGAATGAAACTTGCCTGGCTGTGTGAAGACCCGAGTTTTAACACCAAACCCCAAAACACTGAGTGCAGGAAGCAAATGGATGGAAAGATTAATGATCACTCTGAGGTGACAGGAACTGTAGGATTTTGGCCCAATCATGACAGGACACATTGGAAGATGAAGACCTTCAGAGTGAAAGGGAGAGGTAATGACACTAAATCTGCAATGGGTACTGGCTATCGATCACGTGACTGCCTATGGGTAGAGTGTAGGTTTGCAGAGAGCATCAGCATCTAGGCGTAACTAAAAAATGGCAGAACAATTAAAATTGAGCAGAGTGTAGGTAAATTTAGGTTTCCCCACTAATACATTTGATGGCAATATATCTTTTTTTAAATTCAGTCAGAAAATTGCTTAATTCTTAACAACAGTCATAAATCTTTTCTTGGCTATTTTCAAAATGAATAAGCCAGAGTTAGCATTGCGCTGCTTTTCAGCAGTGGCCAAACATTTCTTTTTATTTATTGTAAAGTAATGATGATGATGATGATGATGATGATGATGAATGTAATCCAGGGCCAATACTAAGTTTTTTATCTTAGGTATCAAGCCCTGGACAAGCTGCTAACTGAGGTACCTATTAACATATCAGAGTGACTGCCTGCTAGTCTCTCTCAGCACTGCCAGTCCCTGTTACAGGGTCATCCTGACTGGTGCACACCACCCCCTACTCTAGGCTCTTCAAGCCAGGGGCTGGGCTGCCCTTCCCCCAGCTGTTCTTCCCTATATAACGCAAGCCATTTTAGGTACCAGCCCTTTTGCTTTCTTAGTTTCTGGCCTCCTGGCTCACTCCTTGGCCTCTGGTTCCCTTGTCCTCTCCCCTTCTCCTCACATGGCCAGGTTCAGTCTGGTCATGCTCACTCTGGACTCTTCCAAGCGCCTCTGTCTCTGCTGTGCTCTCTCTCATATCTATAGTAAAACTTCTACCCCCTTAGGAGCAGTCATGTTTATTTTTCCATTCAGTCTACTTACTTCAGGAACAATAGACATTTAAGGGCTAGTTCTCAGATTCACCTTGCTAATGTATCCTGGTGCCCTCTCTGGGAATGAGAATTATTACCAAGATCTCTAGATTTTTTTGAATTTGAGTCTCCCCAGGGTAGATGGACATCTGCTCTAAGCAGGGTGACCTCACTATGAGAGCATTCCAAGCCAAGGCTCAGGAAAACCTTGAAATAGTTTTATACTCTAAATAAATAGTGTTTATTGTTTTATTGTTAATCATATTGATAATAAAAGGTATCTGAAAACTCTGGCAAATGTTTCCTGAGTGTTAAAATTTCCCTAGATGAAATATCTTAATAGGTATTTATATGTTAACTCTTTCATTGCAGATGTAAACAGTACTTAGAAGCCATGTTCTCATTGTACCCAACTGGACAATTGCTCTCCAGGGAGTGGTGAGCACTTACCTGCTGGACAACAGGAGAGTTATTTCAAGTATAGTAAAGCAGGAGATCTAACAACACAAAGTACAAAGGGCAGAGGCAAACAGAATTACAAATAAGACAAGAGAAGACAAAACAAAACAAAAAAACAAAAATCAGATTCAGAGTTTCTTGCCCCAGGGAGACCTCTAATCTCTTGACATCTACTTTTGAGTTTTTGATATGGGATTCCTCTCTGTATGCTGTAAAAAATAAAGAAGCTGCTTTGGCCTAAGGCAGGGCACAATAAAGAAAGGTGGAAAACTGAACAGAGATATATATAGAGAGAGAATTGGTGGACTCAAGGAGATGCCATGTAGCTGCCGAAGGACACTCACCTGAACCTTACCGGTAGGCCATAGCCTTGTGATAAAGTGTAAAATAACAAAAATGGGTTAATTTAAGACAAAGCGTTAATTAATAAAAATTCTGAGCTAATGGACCAAACAGTATTGTAATTGATATAGTTTCTATGTGATTATTTGGGTCTGGGCAGCCAGGAAACAAGCAAGCAAGCTCCATTTACAAGTTCTTAACCCTCTAGTTCTCCAATACAGCTTCCTACAACATCAGCACCATTGTGTTCTCCCAATATAGACTCCTACAGTATTAGCATCATTGTGTTGTCCCAATATAGACTCCTACAGTATCAGCACCATTGTGTTCTCCCACTACAGCCTCTTACACATCAGCACAGTATATTCTCCCACTACAGCCTCCTATAATATCAGCACCATTTTATTGTCCCAGTATAGCATTCTAAACATCAGCACTATTGTATTCTCCCACTACAGCCTCCTACACAGCAGTACCATTGTAAAGCATCATTCCCGAGGAAAAGGGTGGAGTTTGCCCTTTTTCTAAAGAGGTGGGCAATATTTTTCATCAGAATTCTAAACAGGTATTGATTTTGTGTTCTACTACCAATGCTCAAGTCTTTTCTCATTTTTCATGACCTTGGCAGAAAGTCTATCTCCCCATTTAGGCTGCCGAGAGACCTTTCATGTTGAACACCACAAAGGTGAGGCTATGCTGGTCTCCAATCTCCCAAGAGGTTAGAAGTAAAACAAGTCATCGGATCAACAGATATCAGCTCTTGCTCTCGTGTCTGCCAGCTTTTGGTACTATCAAATCACTGACTGTCCTGTGTCCTAGGCCTTGAGGAATTTCCTTTAAGATCATGCACACATCCTGGTTTTGAAACCTCTGGCTAGCAAGTTCAGTCCCTATCAGCAGATTTTGCCCTTAGAGAGGATCACTCTGTTTCTTGTCCGAGGGGTTTTCTATCCTCTTTCTTCTGCCCTTTTTAACCACAATCTTGTCCAGGTGGGGTTTCCGTTCTCTCATTGATTTATTTCTTCAACTCTTTGTTCTCTCAGCCTGAGCCCACGGGTATTTCTCTTGTTCTCTGGGCCAGAATCCAATACTGCTATTACTTACCTAATTACTCAAAGTGTCCTGCTTTGGCAGGGGGAGGCCTTTTCAAGTCAGTAGCTGGGTCTTTTGACCTTCCTACACCCTTTTCCAACATCTCTTCACGGGTTGGCATTATGAAAACACTGGCTCCACTGTGTGTTATTTTTAAATGTAATCTCTTCTTGATTTCAAATGTAGAACAAAAGGATTTTTATGTAGTTAATAAGAGGACCAGCATTTACAGAAGCCAAGTAATTGTTTCAGAAGAAAGATTTAATCTCTGAAGAGAGAAGGTAGGTTCAGGATTAAAACAATAAAAGGAGGCTGGGTAGATGGTTTGACCCTGAGGAGGTGCTTGTTTCCCCAACCATAAGGACTGGAGTTCAGATTGCACACCTGTGTAACAAGTCCCGAATATGTTAAACACCTATAATGCTAGCTACAAAGACCTGACATTCTCTTTTGGTATCTGCGTATGCATAGGTATATGCACGCACACACACACACACACACACACACACACACACACACACGCACGTGCGCACACCTCCCATACATGTGTATACATGTGTGTGCATGCATACACACATGCACACATAAACCAATCAATAAATAAATCTTTAAAAATGTATGTATAATGGTCATTCAAGGTGGCAGATTCCTTTAATCCTTGCACTCAAGAGGCATAAGCAGGTGGATCTCTGAGTTTGAGACCAGCCTAGTCTACAAAATGAGTTTTAGAGAGTCAGGACTACACAGAGAAATCCTGTCTTGAGAATATATATACAACACCTGAAATAGGTAGTTTGAGAAGAGTAAAAATTAAAAATCAAGGAGATAAAAAACTTAATGTAAATGGCATTATAACCCTGTCAAGGACAAAGATAAAAGGGGAGTGGGAGAAGAAAGGAGGGGGAATAAGAGAAAGGAAGGAAAGGAAGAACTAGAAGGAGGCGTGGTCATAGTGAGACTGGGTATTCTCTGTCAGGAACCATGCTTGTCAAAAATATCACTTACCAGGGTAGGGGCATAGAAAAATAGTAAAGAGAACGAAGACATGAGAAAAATAATAAAACAGAAAACATAGGATAGCACCGGGAGGGAGTTCCAATGAATACTAAAATACACCTGCATTTAATTTCCCCAATATTTTTATACTCCAATACAACAGAAGGAAGAAGACAAAAGACTGCTTTAACGTGATTCAAAGGGCAACTAGAACAGTTATTTGTTTCAAATACTTTGAGCCATCAAGCCATTAATCCGTGAGAAAAATATACTGTGGTTTAGGCAGTGACCCCACCCTAGACCAAGTATCCTGAAGGCAGCCACTCCCATAGCAAACCTCCTATTTCAAAAGAAGGAGCAGAAGTATGCTTGGATATCCTGACCGTTGGTCAGGGTGGAGTGGATCTACCCGTATGTGCCATCTTAATGTCAAAAAGACCAACTAACCGCACCCCAGGTCAGGATGTGTAGTCACACTTGTCAACAACTCTGAACAACTAAAACCCTCCAACACTCAGACAAAGTGGAAATAGGCTCACATTTTTTGGGCCTCCACAAATCCCAGCACTCAGGAAACCGAATAAGAACTTTATGTTTAAGGATAGCTTGGGTTACATAGCAAGTTTACGGCTGCCCTGGGCTATATAACAAAAACTTTGCAAAGTCAAACATTTGGATGATTTGAAACAAAGCTATTTGAGTCTGAGCTTACACACACGCGGACACTTCATATTACAATCACTTGCTTGCTCTAGGATAACATGAAATTTGTGAGACTATCAACGTTTCCAATTTTTATGACTCATAGACTTTTAGTTTTAGAAATTGTCCAATTTGTAGACAGTGCTTGTTTCTGAGGTAAAATACAATTTGGTTGATCTCCTCCCTGTTTCAAACAAAAGGAGATGGAGACAGATGTCAACAGTGCTCTAGTCTGTTTGCATGATTTCCTTCCTCATTCTGCTTTGTAGAAATAAATTAAAGAAGCTGGGAGCTAGCATGCTGATTGTGAAGCACAGCTGTGCACTGCACACTAAGAACAAAGAGAGACTCAAGCTCTGTGCTACCTGGTGCCTTCACATACACTTCTGTATGCTCCTGAGCAGAGGAGAGGCTAGCTCTTTCGGCTGAGTCTCTTAAGATTTCTGCCACTAGGTGGCAATAGAGTTCATAACTACCACCTCAAGTAGGCTGACTGGAATTTTTCGGAGCTCTGTTATTTAAGCATTTGATGTATCGATTTAAAATGATTCTTTATTATCTAAATATTATTATGACTCCAATAACCACAAATAGCTATGGATTCCTAGAAAACAGAAATTACTTTGTGCAGTTTTTATTCACATTAGTTTATGGTGTTTATTTATACTGCATTGCAAATGTGAGTGATACACTCTAGAACATAACCACAGTGAAGCAATAGAAAGGCGAATGTTAGGCTTAGCAACACTTGCACACCTGTCCGCTGCCTTATAAAAGGGAGCCCCTTTGTATATGCAGCAGAGTTTGGTTACCCACTCAGTACAGAGCTCAGTAAGTATAGAGAGCCCAGTCAACCCTGATCAAAAGAAGGGATGCATTCAGGTGACTTTCTTCTCTGCTCCACTTTTATAAAAGGAATCATTTTAAAAACATCCTATCTCTTTAAAATCACAATTAAGCGACTATTAAATCTGACCGTGCGAACAAGCTAGCTAATGTAATCATTACACCGAATTGAAATGTCTTCGGACCTTCTGAAATAATATTTGTTCATTTGTGTACTCAAAGTTCCCCTTTCATAGTAATCAGATACACAGGGAATAGAAAAATCTCTGCCTCTTCAAGAGCTCCAAATCAGAATAAGCAGAAATGGATCATGTAATTGCTAAAACAGGCACAGGGTAAACCCACATCTGCTTGGCACTTGTTTTTTCTGTTGCTTGGAAAAATCACCTAACATCACTCAGCCAGCTAAAAAAGCCGCTGAATCGCGGGAGAGGTCCACAGAATGTGTCCGTTTAGTAACTGCGTGTCCACTGTATTGCTTTCACCTACTAGCAACAGATCTTTTCTGACCCCGTTCTAAATCCTGGAGCTAACTTTAATGAGTCATCAAGACCTTTGCACCCTCAGAGGCCTCCTCTAGACTCCGACATGCCAGTACCAACTGTCAATTCCTCAAGAGCTCCGGGTCCCAGCACCTGGAGGCGCTTTCTCTAAGCACAGTTGGCCAGTGACCCTCCATTAATGTCTCTTTCTTTATCTATTCTATTTTAATCAGTCCAATCCCTTGCCACTGTTGCTCAGTTCTGTTTCCTGTGGCTCCTACTTCAGGGATTGTTTTTGGCATGTTACCTCTTCAGAGATAGGTGGGCACTTTCTTATATTAAGAATTCCTCTTTGTAGAGTCTGGAATGCCTTCTATTGCCTGAGAAGACACTGACTAATAATCCCCTGTTGTGCCTCTAGAATCTTCCTTAAGTCATGGAGAGTTCTCTCTCATCCAAGATGACAAAAAGCAAATCCATGAAAGAGCCTCCTAACGACTGACTAGGAAACCATAAAAGGGCTGAGACAAATCTTTCAGTTGTCTTTACACACGCCATGATTGTTCCACAAAGACATATTTCTGAGAATGTTACCAACTTAATAGAAAGACATCATTTGAGAACTTCAAAAAATAAAAAAAATACTTTGACCTAGAAGGTCAAAGCCTCAATATCCTACAAATTTGTGACTTTTATATTTTCCACAAAGTCAGCAGGAACTCATCAAATCCTGTGCAAAGTTTTCCTCCTTGAAGTAGAAGGAAAGCATGTGGACATCACTCTCTTGGCTCAGTATCTTGCACCTTCCTGAGAGCAGCCACCGTTTTTTGCTGAAAAGGCACCATTAGCTGGGATTAAGACTCAAGGAGTGTGACTTGTCCATTTTGGTAGCTTCCATGCGTACCATTTTCTCAGACTACGCAATGGATCTCAGCAGACACTTCAATTTCAGTTTGTTTCGTTTAATCAAATGTCCTAGCTAGCTTTTCTTATTATAGCATATAAGTTACCATGACTACCAGAGTTCTGAGGATTTATTTCTTAGGATGAACCTATCTTAACTAGCTTTTCCCCCCTGTTATATAAATAATACTTGATTTTTAAAAGGAATGTTTCAAGAGATACACCAAATTACATGGAAGAAAGGTAAAACGTCCTAAAATCTCACAACTATGTTTCATCATACACGCACACACACATGAACCTATGTGATTTCATGATGGAGGAGGGTTAACTGTCTATGTGTTACTTTCATTGGTTAATAAAGAAACTGCCTTGGCTTTTGATAGGACAGCAGCTTAGATAGGTGGAGTAGACAGAACAGAATGCTGGGAGGAAGAAGGCAATGAGGCAGTCGCCATGACTCTCCTCTCCAAGACAGCCGCGGGTTAGAATCCTCCCGGTAAGCCACCACCTTGTGGTGCTACACAGATTATTAGAAATGGGTTAATCAAGATGTGAGAGTTAGCCAATAAGAGGCTGAAACTAATGGGCCAAGCAGTGTTTGAAAGAATACAGTTTCCGTGTAATTATTTCAGAGGTAAGCTAGCCGGGATCCTGGTGGGAACACAGCCTGCCATTCCTTATTTCTACAATTTCATGTAAAATTTATAATATCACCTCTTTTAATATCACTTTATGAAATTATTTGTATTATTTTGCAAAGATGACCTATGTGTAGTTGTCTATTTCTGGGTTGTATGGACTAGGAAATTTTTTTGTTCTTATTCTGTTTTCCCCATGCATATGTGGTTAAACCTCTAAATAAGAGAAAGTGAATCAGAGGGCACTGTATATTTTTTCTTGTCTGTACTTCCTCTTTCTCATAGCTTCCACTTTCATTCTTGATTGTGTGTACATTTAATCCTAGCACTCAGGAGGTAGTGGCAGGGAGATCTCTGTGAGTTCAAGGTTCAAGGCCAGCCTGATCTACAGAGTGAGTTCCAGGAGAGCCAGGGCTTCATAAAGAAACCCTGTCTCGAAAAAAAAAAAGTCCTGCATGCCCTTTCATGGAGATGCATGGCTCCATCTCCATTAAGTCTCCAATCTGCTGCAGAAATTGATTTGACTGATAGCCTCCAGTCCTAGTACATCAGTTGACACGTTAGCCTCAGAGCTGATGCTATAGTCTTAGGAGTGTGCAACCCAAACTATAACTGAGTGTATGCAAGCCAGAAGGTTATGTAGCCATTTATACCCTATGTCAGGCTCCTCCAGAGAATAGCCTTTGCTTTGGTTATTGCCATTAAATTGGCTGAGACTGCGACCACTACAATTATATTTACAGGCATACTCTAGCCTATCGGGCTTCCTCCTCTTTATGTTTCATAGGTACCATTTTTGCAAAGTTCTCTTGAGCTCATAACTCCACCGCACATTTGCTTTATGTATGGAAGGGGAGAATGGAGCATTTACATTTACCGAACTCACCTAATTTCACAGGAATAAGAAAGTTTACTACTGTTTCTAAAACTATTTAAATGCGTAAAATTCTGGTCAACTTGTTTCCTAACAAGATAGTGTGGAAGTATATCCATGTTCACTACTAGAGTTCTAGCTCATTATATATGAATAACCATGGGATCAATGGTATTTTAAATGGTTCGTTTTTCCATTGACCAATTGTCCTAATCTTTCTGTACACCAAAACTGTAGCAAGCAAACTTGCACACTCATTCGTATGCATCATGTGTCACCGTGCTACAGGCTTTGGATGTGAGGATCCCAGAGCTACAAGTGTGTGCTTATGTACTTATTAGTTCCTTTATTGGGTTTGCTTGGCATTTTGAAGACAAGAACTCAAAATGTACCCCTCATTGAAGCAGGCCTTACAATCTTCCTGCCTTACACTCCTCAGTGCTGTAATTACAGACAGACTGTCTGTACACTATGTCTGTACACTACCCCACCTGGCTTGTTCTTTGAATTTCAATAAAGTACTGATTGTGATATTAGGTTCTAAAAGACCCTAAAATGAATGGTCACACACACTCAGAATTTCAAAAGGCCTTTCTTCTATATTCCTTCCAGGAACAAGTGTACTCACACTGATTTATCCATAGTCTGAGTCCTATAAAGTGATATTACTTTCATTGACATATCTGGTCTCTGACTACAGGAGAATTTGAACATTTTCTATTTATTCTTCATTAGCATCTGCACATCCATAGATTGCCATTTTCTACCATAACAATATTTTTTTCCTATTAAAAATTTTAACTTCTGATAACTTTGAATATTGGATGGCATAACCATATGCACTACTATTCTATTGCTGTGATGAAATACTGGGACCAGAAGCAACTTAAGGATAAAAATTGATTTTTACTTACAGTGCCATGGGTTAAGAGCTCATTGCGGCAGGGAGGCATGACAGCAAGTCATAGTCATGGTGGCAGGAGAGATTACATCTTTGCACACAGGAAGCAGAGAGAATCAATTGAAAATGGCACAAGGCTACAAATCCTCAAAACCTGCATGTAATGATCTGTTCTGTCCCTTGAAGAGATAAGCCATACCCACTCCCTCCCCCATCCTCTGAGGCAAACTGATCTTCAGCTTCCAGCCTGAGTCCCTTCCGCTTCCTCTCTTGAAAAGGTAGCTTCTGTCTCTAACCTTCTCCTCACTTCTCCCCTTCCCCTCTCTCTGTTTCTCTTCTCTCTCTGCCTCTCTGCTTTTCTCCCCTTTACTCCTTTCCCCTCCATAGCCCACTAAATAAATATCCAACCTTACTCTGCATGGTGTGCTTATTCATGGCTCTGTCTCTCGCCCTTAGCATGGCTGCGTGCCTGGGACCAGCCACCTTCTGAGACCTGCAGCATGGTCTTGTGACGTTCCTATATGTCTGTCTCTCCTTGTGGGACTGGCTGCCCCATCGAGGTCTCACACCCACCATGAGGCTCCCTGCCTGGGACTGGCTGCTCTTGAGATCTGCAGCCAGCTGCCTGCTGCCACTCCAGGGACCTGTGGCGTGGTCTCACGGCCCACTGCCCTCTGCAGCCGCTCAGGACCTGCAACCATTACACTGCCTTCAGTGATGTACTTTTCTCCAGCAAGGCCACTCCTAAAGGTTCCATAATTTCCTTAAAAGCACAGCCAGTTGGTGATCAAGTGTTTAAATATGTGAGCCCATGGGATACATTTCTCATTTAAACCACCATTTTATTAATATATTTAAATTAATATTGTAAAGTCAAATGTGTTTATCAATATTTTTAGCTTCTTAACATTTCCAAACATAGTGTGGTGACTCACATCTGTAATCCCAGAACATGGGAAACTGAGGCAGGAGTATCAGCCATTTAAAGCCTTCCTTAACTGCATAGCAAAGTCAAGACGAATGTGACACTGGCTTACTAACCTAAAATAAACTAACTAGAAAACATCTGTAACACTCCCATTGCTGTTTTCTTTTTCCAAATCATTCCCCAAAATGCCTTGTGTGATGCTTTCAGTTTCTTGTTTTCCTTCTGATTTCTGCACTGACTAAAAAGAATTGACCTGGTTGTGTATGAGGATGGAATCTTTTGGGTGTGTGCATTAGCATTACAATTTTTTCTTTTATTATTATTATTAGTTAGTTAGTTATTCATTTATAAAAATTTCCACTTCCTCCCCTCCTTCCAATACCCTCCCATTCCCCCCACTCCCTCTCCTCCTCTGTCTCCAGTCCTAAGAGCAGTCAGGGTTTCCTGCCCTGTGGGAAGTTCAAGTTCCTCCCCCTTCCCTCCAGGTCTAGGAAGGTGAGCATCCAAACAGACTAGGATTCCAAAAAGCCAGTACACGCAGACGAAACAAGACCCAGTGCCATTGTCAATGGCTTCTCAGTCAGCCCCCATGTCAGCCACATTCAGAGAATCCGGTTTGATCACATGCTCGTTCAGTCCCAGTCCAGCTAGCCTTGGTGAGCTATCATTAGATCAGTCCCCTTGTATCAGAGGGTGAATGCACCCCTCGCGGTCCTGACATCCTTTTTTATGTTCTCCCTCCTTCTGCTCCTCATTTGGACCTTGGGGGCTCAGTCCAGTCCTCCAATGTGGGTCTCCGCCTTTATCTCCATCCATCGTCGGATGAGGGTTCCCTCTGATCCTGCCTTCCTTGCTCACGATCTCCCTCCATCTGCTTCTCATTTGGACCTAGGGAGTTAAGTCCAGTGTTCCAATATGTGCCTCTGTCTCTACCTCCATCCATCGCCAGATGAAGGGTCTATGGTGATATGCAAAATATTCATCAGTATGGTTATGGACCAAGGCCAGTTCAGGCACCCTCTCCTCTGCTGCCCAGGGAACAATCTGAGGACCTCTTCTTGGGCATGGGAACCCCTCCAGAATCAAGTCTCATGCAAACCCTAAAATGGCTCCCTTAGTTGAGATATACACCTCCCTGCTCCCATAACCATCCTTCCTCCCTCCCCCCATCCCATTCCTCCAAGCTATCCCCAATCCTCCCCCTCTCCCTTCTCTCTAGCCCTCTCCCCTTACTTCCACCCCTCCACCCCACGTGCACCCAAGTTTGCCTGGCAATCTTGTCTACTTCCAATATCCAGGAGGATAACTATATGATTTTCTTCAGGTTCACCTTCTTATTTAGCTTCTCCAGGATCACGAATTATAGGCTCAAAGACCTTTAGTTAAGGCTAGAATCCACTTATGAGCGAGTACATACCATATTCCTCTTTTTGGGTCTGGGTTACCTCACTCAGTAAAGCGTTTTCTATTTCCATCCATTTGCATGCAAAATTCAAGATGTCATTGTTTTTTTAACCGCTGAGTAAAACTCTAACGTGTATATGTTCCACACCTTTATTAACCATTCTTCAATTGAGGGGCACCTAGGTTGTTTCCAGGTTCTGGCTATTACAAATAGTGCTGCTATGAACATAGTTGAACAAATGCTTTTGTAGTATGATAGGGCCTCTCTTGGGTATATTCCCAAGAGTGGAATTGCTGGGTCCTGAGGGAGGTTGACTCCCAGTTTCCTGAGAAACTACCACACTGATTTCCACAGTGGCTGCACAAGTTTGCATTCCCACCAACTATGGATGAGTGTTCCCCTCACTCCACATCCTCTCCAGCATAGGCTATCATTGGTGTCTTTGAGTTTAGCTATTCTGACAGGTGTAAGATGGTATCTCAAAGTTGTTTTTATTTGCATTTCCCTGATCGCTAAGGAGGTTGAGCATGACCTTAAGTGTCTTTTGGCCATTCGAAGTTCATCTGTTGTGAATTCTCTGTTCAGTTCAGTACTCCATTTTTTAATTGGGTTAATTAGAGTTTTAGTGTCTAGTTTCTTGAGTTCTTTGTATATTTTGGAGATCAGACCTTTGTCTGATGAGGGGTTGGTGAAGATCTTCTCCCAGTCAGAAGGTAGCCATTTTGTCTAACTGACAGTGTCCTTTGCTTTACAGAAGCTTCTCAGTTTCAGGAGGTTTCATTTATTCATTGATTCTCTTATTGTCTGTGCTACTGGGGTTCTACTTAGGAAGTGGTCTCCTGTGCCTATATCTTGTAGACTACTTCCCACTTTCTCTTCTATCAGGTTCAAAGTGGACAGATTAATGTTGATGTCTTTAATCCATTTGACCTTGAGTTTTGTGCATGGTGATCGATATGGATCTACTTTCATTCTTCTACAGGTTGACATCCAGTTATGCCAGCACCATTTGTTAAAGATGCTTTCCTTCTTCCATTGTATACCTTTAGCTCCCTTGTCGAAAATCAGGTGTTCATAGGTTTGTGGGTTAAAATTCGGGTCTTCTATTCGATTTCATAGGTCGACTTCTCTGTTGTTATGCCAATACCAAGCTGTTTTCAATACTGTAGCTCGGTAATAGAGTTTGAAGTCAGGGATGGTAATGCCTCCAGAAGTTCCTTTATTGTATAAGATTCTTTTGGCTATCCTGGGTTTTTTGTTTTGCCATATAAACTTGATTTTAATGTACCCGATTTCCCACAATTTTCAATCTTTGCATCCATCAATTTTCTATGCCTTGTGATGCCCATACATACATACATACACACACACACATGTATATATAGCCTAATATATATTTTAGGCAATGGTACTTTTAGAATAGACTTTAGTATTAGAGCAACTTTGACTCACTATTTTACTCATCTCTTTCATAATGTGAACTTGTTTTATGCTCTTTTAGTGAGATTTATAAACTTTCTTCACATAAATGTTTCTGTCATTAAAAACAAACATTAAGTCTGTTCTATACTTATTCACAACTATTTTTGCAGATTTTGTTCTTAATATAAATGTATTAATTTCTGCTATTTGTTTCTAGTTAGTTATTTTCATTGAAAATTGAATATATGTCTTCTAATTAGCTAACATTCTATTTAAAATTTCTTTACTATTACTATGACTCCTTTTGCCATGTAGGTGAGAAGAAACAATTATGTTATAAGTAACTTTTAAAAAATAAAATTTTATTTGTTGATTCCTTGAATTCATTGGAGTCTCTAATATAACAGTGAGCAACAGTGATCGTAACAGACATCCTTCTTTTACTGTTCAGTAGTAAAGAGTATAGCTCTTCACTAATCTAACATTGGCTGTTAGTTTCTTGAAGCTAAAATGTATCGCTATTTTTCTTACTCTTGTTTTAGACTATTATTCCCTTGGTATTTTTGTTTTCTCTTTAATTTGTTGACTTGATAACTTGGGAGACTTCTGCTTCTGTATATGAAACCTGTCCTCCTGCCGTGTCTTTGCTCCCTGTTGACTTCCTGAAATGAGAAATGAAACATTCCACACATTCTATTACAAAGTTAAGAAGGAAATGACTGGTCATTCAAGCACTACAGCCATGCATTTACTTCAGTGTTAATTTTAACATCTGCTAAAAAGTAATGAGGTTTTCTGTAGTCAGTTATTTTTATTCTTTGGTTCTTTGGGGGGCTGCCACCCAGCTCCCAAATATTCTTTCTTGTGAATGTTCAGCCTCAGCTTGACTTATTTCTAGTCTGTTTTTCTTAACTAATTATCTCATCCACTGGGCTTTTATCTTTCTGTATCCTGTATACCTTTCTTTATTTCTTACTCCATGGCTGGCTGTGTAGTTGGGTGGCTGGTCCCTCATGTCCTCCTCCTCCTCCTTCTCTCCCTCCTCAATCTTCTCTTCCCAGATTTCTCCTCTGAGATTATTCTCTCTGCCTGCCAGCCCCACCAGTCCTTCCTACTGCCTAGCTATTGACTATCCAGTTTTTTATTAGACTAATCAGGTATTTTAGGCAGGCAAAGAAACCCAGCTTCACAGAGTTAAACAAATGCAACATTAAAAGAATGCAGCACATCTTTGCATCATTAAACAAGTGTTCCACAGCATAAAAGAATATAGTACATCTTAAACTAATATTCCAGAACAGTTTTCAATCTCTTGTTAGTTTTCCAACTCCCCAGTTTTAAAAAATGAATCCTGGGACCAATTTTGCTAATTTTCATTTTCTAAGAAAGTATTCACGTTCCCGAGATTTTCAAATGTTGTATGCAGTGACATAGAATTACTTATTTTGGTTTGCTGTATCTATTTATCTGAATGGTTTGTTTTCATTTTTACTGAATATTCTTTAATTTTTCTTCATTAACCATGGATAGTGTTTGTCTCTTTTAGGTTTAGAGTTTATTTATTATGATACATTTTAAAATTTTCTAAATTCAGGATTTCGGTTTTGCTTTATTCAACTCTTCTTTCCGTTTGCATTTATGTTTGCATCCTCCTTGGTTCCCTTTCAAATACGCTCAACATAGAGGCTGCACAACATGGGGAGGCTGACAACATAGCATTTTCTGGTGATGAATCTGTGAAGAAATTAACTCAGAGGTAATCATCATTATGTAATAATTCACAAATATCTGTGAAAAAGAAGCAATAATGATTTCAGTTTTGAGTTTTTAAAAGATTTGTGGTGTAGAATACGAGACAAGACTTCCCCACTTTTGAAGGCTGTAAGCATCGTTTGTCAACTCTATTTCATTTTTGTTTTTAATTTCACTAGAATAATTATGTTTTAGTTGTAATAAACTAAAGTAAAAGCGATCCAAATGCCTTACCACAGATGAATGGATAAACAGTTTTTGACAGACACATACAACGAAATAAAACTGAGCAGTAAAGGGGAGTGAACTCTTAAACATAAAAATAGATAAATATTGGCTAATATGTCAAGTAAATCCAGATATTATAAGGTTCTATCCAGAAAATGCGTACTCCTGGAATCTACAAAGATAGAGAATATGTCAGTAGTTGGTAGGGTTAGAGGTACTTGGAAAGGCATGAAAGAGAGACTGTCAAAGTAAAATGTATTTTTACTTTGAATATTTTAGTAAATATATATATATATTTGTTTGTTTATTCAAGTATCCGAAAACACTCTTTCCACTTCCTCCCCTCCTCCCAATACCCTCCCGCTCCCCCCACTCTCTCTCCTCCTCCCTCACCATTCCCAAGAGCAGTCAGGGTTTCCTGTCCTGTGGGGAATTCAAGTTCCTTCCCCCTCCCTCCGGGTCCAGGAAGGTGAGCATCCAAACAGGCCAGAATCCCAAAAAGTCAGTCCATGCAGACGAAACAAGACCCAGTGCCATTGTCAATGGCTTCTCAGTCTTCATTTGGACCTCGGGGGCTCAGTCAGCCCCCATGTTAGCCACATTCAGAGAATCCGGTTTGATCACATGCTCGTTCAGTCCCAGTCCAGCTGGCCTTGGTGAGCTCTCATTCGATCAGTCCCCTTGTATCAGTGGGTGAACATACCCTTCGCGGTCCTGACTTCCAGTGCTCCAATGTGGGTCTCCATCTCTATCTCCATCCATCGTCGGATGAAGGCCCCCTCTGATTTTGCTTTCCTTGTTCACGATCTCCCTCCCTCTGCTTCTCATTTGGACCTAGGGAGTTAAGTCCAGTGTTCCAATATGTGCCTCTGTCTCTATCTCCATCCATCGCCATATGAAGGTTCTGTGGTGACATGCAAAATATTCGTCAGTATGGTTATGGGCCAAGGCCAGTTCAGGCACCCTCTCCTCTGCTGCTCAGAGTGCAATCTGGGGACTTCTCCTTGGGCCTGGGAACCCCTCCAGAATCAAGTCTCATGCAAACCCTAAAATGGCTCCCTTAGTTGAGATATAAACTTCCCTGCTCCCAGAACCATCCTTCCTCCCTCCCCCTCCCATTCCCCCAAGCCATCCCCATTCCTCCCCCTCTCCCCTCTCCCTAACCATCTTCCCCTACTTCCATCCCCCCACCCCCCATGCACCCGAGTTTGCCTGGCAATCTTGCCTAGTTCTAGTATCCAGGAGGATAACTATATGATTTTCTTCAGGTTCACCTTCTTATTTAGCTTCTCTAGGATCACAAATTATAGACTCACAGACCTTTAACTATGGCTAGAATCCACTTATGAGTGAGTACATACCATATTCCTCTTTTTGGGTCTGGGTTACCTCACTCAGTAAAGCGTTTTCTATTTCCATCCATTTGCATGCAAAATTCAAGATGTCATTGTTTTTTACCGCTGAGTAGAACTCTAATGTGTATATGTTCCACACCTTTTTTAACCATTCTTCTATTGAGGGGCACCTAGGTTTTTTTTTAAACAGTGAATTATTTTTTTAACTTAGTGTGTATCTCTCTCTATCTCCCACTTCTCTCTCACATACATGCACACACACACACACACACACACACACACACACACACAGAGGCTAGTGTGAGTGGAGGCCAAAGGATAACAAGTAGGAGGTGTTTTTTTTTTTCCCACAGTGCATATCCCAGAGATCAAACTTGAATGGTCAGGCTTAGCAGGAAGCTCCTTTACCCACTCAGTCATCATACCAACCCAGAGGAGATGTTCATTATCTTGATCATGGCTATGGTTTTACAAGGGCACACTTACATCAAAATTTATAAAAGAGTACATTTTAAACATGTCTTTTTACTACATGTACATCATGCATGGGTAAAGCATTAAAAATCGGGAAAATGCTATTTTGGGGGATGATGGCGTTTAGACAAAACTACACAAATATTTCATCACTGGCTAATAACCAACTTCTACCCAACATTGCTAGCCTTGCATCACAGTCACTAAGGGGCTTTCATGTGGGGCAAGCAATGCCAGCTCTGTCAGAGTTTGCATATGAGTGCAGACAGGAAGGGAAGGAGCTAAAGGGCATTAGGGTTCTTATGTGGCCAGAGCACAAAATCGGGATGTGGGGAGAAGCCTACATTTGCTTGAAGTCAGAGATTGTTTTTAATCAATATGCAAGGTAATGGTTTCATTATCTTATTTTTATACACATTTTGTTAAAGCTGATTTTCCACTCCCTTCCTCTTCCTTCTTTCTTTCTACACCACTCTCACTTGCAGAGCCCCCTTCCGCTTTATCTGTGTATTTTATTTTCCCCTTCACACCTTTCCTTACAAGCTCCTTCTCCTACAGCCTCCTTTCTAATTCCTACTGCCATGATTTTGCTGTTGTTTTTCTCAGTTGTGCCTTATTTCTCAAACTGCTTAACTTCCTTGGGCCTTGGTTTCTTCTTTGTATGTAATAGGAGCTGAAAGATAACTACCAGTCTTAGTGACTGTTTGTTTTATTGCTGTGATGAAACACTATGACCAAGGCAGACTTGAAAAGAAAGCATTTGGTTAGGGACTTGCTTACAGTTTCATGAGTTAGTCTATGGATGTCACAGCAGGAGGCACGCAGGCAGGTAGACAGACCTGGTGCAGGAGCAAGCAGTGAGAAGTCACATGATCTGCAAATTCTAAGGAGACACACACACACACACACACACACACACACACACACACACAGAGAGAGAGAGAGAGAGAGAGAGAGAGAGAGAGAGAGAGAGAGAGAGACTGGGTCAGGCAAGGGTTTTTAAAACCTCAAAGCCCCACTCCAGAGACTCACCTTCTCCAACAAGGCTGCATCGACCCCAGTAAGGACACATCTCCTAAAACTTCTTTAGTACTTCTGCTAACCAGGACCAAGCTACAAGCATATGAGCCTATGAGGGGCGTTCCCATTTTAACTACCATACTGCAGGAATTACATGAGCACTAAATTATTTAAAATAAATAAAGAATACAGAATACTATCTGACAGGCAATGAATTCTTTGCTTTAGGTTACTATTTCCATTCTAATTAATTAATGAAGACATTTTGAGCTTTATGATTTTACTAAGTTTTCACATTAGCTTTATACAATTAATGTAAAGATTTTTAAAATCCTTCCTTTCTCATGTTAAAATTTTTCCCCTAATAAACACAAAAGTCTCCATTTCATATTCAAAATCTTCCTATTTTCTCTATGACCCATGATATAAGTAAGTGAAGTCTTCAGCGGTGGGGCCTTACCATCATGTTGTGAAGGAAATCAATAGCCTTGACAATAGATCATGATGTTTGGGGACGGAGATTCTACAGGATGGCTATATTCTTGACTCCGGAGGTTTTACTTGGTTGTATACGATGTTTAGTTAGGATGTTGTCTCTCCTATAATATGATGACTCCATTTAAGCTTCTTCCATATATGCATGTTTTAGGAAACTTCTATAGTATTTTAGTATTTTATCTGGCTCTTCAAAAGGTCTTTTTAAAAATATTTATTTATTTGTTATGTATACAATATTCTGTCTGTGTGTATGCCTGCAGGCCAGAAGAGGGCACCAGACCCCATTAGAGATGGTTGTGAGCCACCATGTGGTTGCTGGGAATTGAACTCAGGACCTGTGGAAGAGCAGTCAGTGCTCTTAACCTCTGAGCCATCTCTCCAGCCCGACATTTAGCTTTTTAGTTATTTGTATATTCTAGATGTTAAGCCTCTATCAGATGGAAAATTGGTAATTTCTTCCCCATTCTCTAGGCTACCACTTTTGTTTTCCTAACAAACACAAAGGGCTTTGTTTCATAATTAAAAATACTCATAATTTTAGCTTGATAATTTAAAAATATTATTTTGATTATGATTGGAAGGTATGACTAACAACATCTGTTTTTCACTTTGGGGGACATGATTTTTTTAAAACCCCATATATATGTTATAACTCATGTTATTTCTAGATAACTTTTTTTTATTTCATCAAATTATTTTTTGCTGTTATTCAATTATTGTTCAATTTCTTATTGCTTTTTAAAGCAACTTATTACAGTATCCTATTCTAATTTTGTTAGATTTTTCTTGAACTTCCAGTTTGTTACATTGTACCTATTTAGTTGCCATCATCATTAGTTCATAATAGTTTTATCTTTATCTTAATTCTTGAACCAAATAATTCACTATGAAATGCTGCTTAATGTCATTATTGTTTTCAACCTTAAACTCTTCTATTTTCTATTAGCATTGAAATCTGCCTTGTATTATCCTTGAAGCTATTGAGGCCATATGGATTGTTTTTCTGGAAGATATATATATTTCCTAAATCTTACATTTCTTTAAATGTCTTTTTGATTTATTATTTCACCACATGTGTGCAAATGTTTTACCTGCATGTATGTTTGTATAACACATGTGTGTCTGGTGCTCAAGGAGATCATAAGAGGGCATCAGATTCCCTGAAATTGGAGTTACAGAGGTTGTAAGCCACTGTGTGGGTCCTGAAAACAGAACCCAGGCCCTTTGCTAGAGCAGCAAATGCTCTTAATCAGTGAGCTTTTGCTTCAGTCTCTCAATTTTTTCTTAAGAGTCATAGATTTTAGCAATATATGCCAAACTTATTTTATCAACCTCATCAGGAACTCATTCCATTTTTTCTCTATGAAGAATCTGCTTTTCTTCACTTGGGGTAAATGTCTTCCATTGCTTAATTATTGCCTCACTCCATCTGTTCCTCTGTCTATTTTGAGTTCTTATTAATTCTGTCTTAAACTTCCTAAAATTGTACTTCAAATTGCTTTTACTTTACTTTATGACTTCCAAATCTTTGGAATTTATTTTGCACTTAAAGATATTTATTTGACAGGGTCTTCCTGCCTGATATATCAGGTCTGCTGTCCCTTTAAACATATCTTCTGAGTTATAAAATTTCAACATCACTTTTTGTTTCTAAAAGACCTTATACCATATAAATGAATTTCCCTCCACCATCTATTTTTGTATTCTGTCAGTGAGATAGTTTCTCTGTGTCTTCTGGACCAGCAGGTTTTTTTTTTTTAACTAGAAACCAACTGCACAGCCTCAGCACCTCTTACTTAATTCTGGCTCATTTCAAAAATTTTATTGATTTTTTTTCCAGACTACTTTGGGATGGCTCATCCTCAAGTAATTGTCTTAGATAGATACTTTATATCTTCCAACTTTACCTTGAGGGGGAAAAAAGCACATTTACTTATCATGTCATAGGAATTCTTATTAAAGTCAGGAACAAGCCAAGGAAAGCTCTGTCATAGTCTGTGTGTTGGTGAGCATAGCCAATAGAATAAGACAAGAAAGAAATTAGTTGTGTTAATTAGAAAGGAAAACAAAAAATTGGCACTGTTTACAAATAATGTCCTATAACTAAAAAATATTTTGTTAGAACTATATGTTTTCTTTAATGATTATCAGTCATAAAATTAGTCTTCAAATCTCAGGTAGTCATCAATAACAGTAATGACTATCTCAAAACTTCTAGAAATAAACCTATCAAGAAATAAGTTTAAGATATATAAGAAGAAAACTATGAGAGTCTGCTGTGGGACAATGGTCTATACCCTGTCGCTTATATTTTAAATAAATGCTGATTGGCCAGCAGCCAAGCAGGAAGTATAGGTGGGGTGACTAGGCAGGAAGTAGAGGCAGGGCAATGAGAATTCTGGGAAGAGGGAAGTTCAGTCCACAGTCGTGACCCAGCCACAGAAGAAGCAAGATGTGACTGCATCTCCGAATAAGGCCTGAGCTAACAGGCCAATCAGTTTATAATTAATGTAGACCTCTGTGTAATTTCTTTGGAACATAATGACTGCAGGAACTGAGTGGGACAGAAACCTCAGACAAGAGTCTACAAGCCTAAGAAAGGGCAATGACTGCATTGTTTTCTTTAATTTTATATTAATTATGGATTATTTTTTTAAAAAATCATGTACATGTAGAAAAATATCCATTTTAAATGCTTTAATTCTTTATACATTATACACCTAGTACATGGCAAGTAAAACCCACTTTGTGTTTTTATGTGTTCTTGAGAAACAAAGTAAATTTCACCTGTAAGTGGAAATATAAGCAAAGGGAACAAAGACTGCAGTATAGAGGAACTTGTCTGGCTGAGAGTCAGAACTTATCTTAAGTCTACCCTCAACAAAGCATTTTGTGAAGGGATTGAAAGGATTGTTCGGTAGTTAAGAGGACTTGTTGTTCTTGCAGAGGAACTGGATTTGGTTCACAGCACCCACACGATGGCTAGCAGCCATCTATAACTCCAGTTTAGAGAATCCAATGTCCTTTTCTGGCCGCGGAGGGCACTGCATGCACCTTGTGGACACACAGACATATACAAACACAGGGAGAAACACCCATGCACATAAAAAAAATATGAAGAATTTCAAAATATAAACAGAAGATTCAGATATTCTAAGGAGTCCAAAACAAACCTATGCCCAAAGGGAAACTCACAATATAATGAAGGTGATATTTAAAACTGGAAGTACCAGAGCATTGAGAGATGACTCAGTTAGTGTAGATAGCTGATGTCAAATCTGAAGAAGTGGGTTCAATCCCTAGTATCCACATGGCAGAAGGAAAAATCCAGCCCCTAAAGGCTGTCCTCTGACCTCCATGAGTGTCTACCATGTGCAAGTCCATCCAATAAAACTTCTTTAAAAAAATTAATGCAAGTACAAAGCCAAATTGCTCAGTACAGTGTAGTGAGATTTTTAATTTATGCCTTGGAAGAAAAACACACTTAGTTAGCTACTCAAGTTCATTTCAAATTTGAAGCTCCCTCAAAATGCCTTTTTTTTTGAGACAGAGATAGGTTGCCTTTTAAGGGACCCTGGAGGTCACCCTCTGAGGGGCATGCAGAGAAAGCAGCCAGTGTCAAAGAGTGGAGTTGAGTTATTCTCTAAACTGGGAACTCGGTCAGCCTTAAGTGAAGATGGGCTGCACCTTTAGAACTGTCCATCCTGGAAGCCTAGAACAGTCAAAGGATGATGCTCTCAATGTGAGCTACCCCTGTATACAGAATGTGAATTTGGGCAAGGCTGCTCCTGAGACCAGACACAGCAAAGAAACAAATGGCAGATGCATCTAAAAGCAGTGATAGGAAACTAAATTATGGGATATTAGTTTTAAAATGTAGGACACACACACACACACACACACACACACACACACATAATCTTAGAATAAGAAGGTATCTCATGTGACAGATAAATCGGCAACTTTAAAAAGTAGAGAAGTATAGAAATACACTATTACATAACAGAAGCCAAAGGATGGATTATAAAAGAAAGTATAGACAATTTGTTTCTGCCAATGTGTGTTACATGAGCTGAAAGAAAATATAATTATTTTTAATTTCTCAGGAACATCCTAAAATGTTCTTAAACATAAGCCTCAATGGGTCCCAGAACGGCTCTGTCCCATGCTCTTACTGAGTCATTCTCTTTCATTACCAGGCACAATGGGGCACGCTTGTGATCGCAGCACTTGGAAGGCCACGGCAGGAATATTGTGATTTAGAGGATAGCCTTGGGTATATAGTGAGATTCCGTCTCGAAAGATAAAGAAATAAAAATAAATAAAAGGAAATGAAAGCACGTTCTCATTTCAGCCCAAGAGCTTAGGCAACACTCTGAACTTCATTCTCTAGTGAGAGCTTTTTCCGTCCTCTCCAGGTTTATGCTGCATGCCCTGGGGTCTTTAGGAAGAGGCTGTGGTTCACTGCTACTTGTTCTCTTATTTCTTCTCATTGGGTGCCTTCTTGACAGCTGGAATTTCAGATATATGGTGGCAGGAAAGGGTGCAAGAAGATAGGAGAAATGAAGGGAGAGATCCAACAAGTTCCCATTCGTTTAAGGATGGATGTGTCATAGCTGACTTGTTCTGTCTGTACTTAGTTGATGATGTGAATAGGTGACTTTCAGATGAAGAACTTGGTCAGCATTCTGGAGACCCCAAAAGTCTCTTCCACCGTAGCATTTATACCACCCAAGCTGATATTTGTGATTTGCCGTGGAATCATCCTTAGACTCCTAGGAGAGTTTCCACAGCTTCCCAGGTAACCTTGATAACACCTTGGAAAAGTTGTCATATTCCTGGAACCACTGAGAGTGGGAGGGTGGCTACTTCTCAGACAGAGCCCTTTGCACTTGTTCTCCTGTTGCTGTAGTAAGAGACACTAAGTGCGAAGGAAAGGAAACATCTATGCCTGGTGGGAGAAGGGGTGGGGCTTGAACAGAGATGGAACTCAGTACGAAGAAGCACCTCTTGATCTTTTGCAAATCTCCATCCATCTTATCAGCCCTGAGGAAAAGGTGGTTGTATGCTTGTTTCTTTGAATTAAAAAGTGTTCTTTTGAAATAGTTTTGTCTATGATAGATGCCAAAAGTAAAATTGACATATATAAAAGTAACAGACAGGATATTAAATTTATATAGTAAGTTTGCAAAAAGAAAATACAAAAAATTTATATTAAACAAAACAAATATATACAAAGTCATTGTTGACCACCAGTAAAGAAGTTCGTTCAATAGGCACTTGTATTTTCAAAGTGATAGCTAAACATCTAGTGTGCCAAAGGTCTGCAAAACAGATGCTTTCATTTACTGTAGTATGGATATGATTTGCAACTTGACAAAGACTGCTAAAATTTTGAAGTATCTTTGGGTTAAAACAACTAAAAATGTAAATTCTGAAACCCTTTAGGCCATTGGGTGTCCTGATTTAAATTGTCCTCTCACGACTGAAGATGGATGGCCAGAGACCATGGAAATACATCTACAGATATAGAGATTTACTTTTGTAACATTTGGTTGGGTCTATCAAAATAGAATTTCCCTTATTTGAGCTTCTGTGAGAATATATTTCTGGAATAACAGCACCTTTAAGAGGTCGTTAAAAACTTGCACCGAAGTCCGTGCCTATAATACCAGTACTAGGGAGGCTGAGACAGGAAGAGCTCCAGTTCAAGACCAGCTGTTGGGTTACTTAGAAAATCTTATTTATGAACCAAAAAAACCAAAAAACTCATCCCATTCATTCTTATTTTACCAAACATTAGTTTAAAAAATATAATAATCATTTTATAAAACAAAAGATAATACCCACATAGTCTCTCTCTTTCATTTTGCCTTTTAAAAAAAGGGCAGAACATTGTAGACATAATAAATAAATGTGGCTTGCTGGCTGTTGGGGTACTGGGAGGGACAGAAACCCCAACAAGCCGGCCCTCATGTTACAGATGGTGCCCAGACGTGGATAACTGAATCCATAGAAAGCCTGAGAAAGTTTGGGAAAGAATAGAGTAAAGCATGTTTTCTTGGTGGCAGCAATTTCTTGGGTCTGCTCTGCTTGCTAGAGGCAAGTAAGCACTCTCATCTAAGAAAGGCTTCCTGACTCAGCTTTAGCTGCAAAACCCTGCAGCTCTTTTAAGAGGTCCTGCCACAAAACACTTAAATGGTGTTGATGAAAAGCTGAAGGCATGCTTTTTGGTTTTCAGCTGTAGCAGGAAAAATGCTGTGCCATTTTAAAACGCTGGCTTTCTGGGCCATCCTGCCAGTGCAAACTCTGACTCTTTCAGGCAGGCAGTCTGACTGAGTGTGGTCTTTGAACAGAATGCTGCAGCATGCTTGCTGGCAAGGACCTTGAAACACCAAAAAGTTGTGGCAGTGAACACAGCTCTGGCTGGTATCTCAGCCATGAGGCTGGAAAGCTAAGGAATGGGCTGGATCCAGCCGACAAAGCCATGACTTCAATCCTCTCCTTAAAGGCTCATGTGGTCAGAAAAAAGGAGAGATATACAGTAAAGAGAGATTCAAAGATGAAGAAAACCTCTAAATGGTTTACTATGTGAGTTCAAGGACAGCCTGGTCTACAGAGTTATTCCAGGACAAAGATATACAGAGAACCTGTCTCAAAAAGTAAAAGTAAAAATAAAAGAAATAGAGGTTAAAACAAAGTCACATAAAGATGGAAAAATACACAGAGAATCTTGATACTGTATGCTATTATGCTGTCTTTGAATTGTTTGAATGCTGAGGAAGGAACAACAGCTGCTAAAAGACTTTTGTTTATAAATGCTGCTGAACTAACCCAAGATAGGTATTTTGGATATACCTTGGCTTCAAAACTGAAGTCAACAGATATGTTACTTTGGAGAAGAGATTTTGCTTTTGTTTTGACAGAAAACGAGAGGTTGTGGATTCATTCTGAGTTAAGAAAAATCAGGTGCGATAAAGGAAGACCACCTGAGAAATCTCCGATAGGAACAGATGGCCCAGATGACAGAGTTCTTCATCCAGAACAGGTTCAAGACTGCTGCCTGAGATGATCAAGACTCACAGGATACTCCAGTCAGAACTTGATTATAACTCTAAATTTTCTTTAGGTCCCCATAAGATCATCAGCGCCCCCAACCAGCAGGAAGTAGCCTGAAATACTACACCCACATTCCCAAAAAATGGACTATGGGTATTTTCCTTTGTTTAAAAAAAAAAAGGAAATGGTGTGGGAGAATTGTCTGTATTCTGTCAATCGTGTATTTTAATAAAACGCTGATTGGCCAGGCAGGCAGTATAGGCGGGAAAGCCAGACAGGAAGTAGGGGTGGAGCAAAGAGACTGGGAGTATTCTGAGAAGCAGGAAGCTCCCTCTGCCATTCCTGTGCAGACCACCGAAGAGGCAGCATGTAACTTGCCCAGCGGAGAAAGGTACTGAGCCATGTGGCTAATGTAGATAAGGATAATGGGGTAACATAAGTTATAAGAGCTAATAAGTAGCCTGATCTAATGGGCCAATCAGCTTTATAACTTATAGAGATCTCTGTGTGACTGATTTTCTCTGGGACTTGCCGGATGTGGGGTACTGGGTGGGAACAGATACCCCAACAAGCCAGCCCCTCATGTTACAATTGCCTGCATCCTTTTAAACGGTGTCCAATAACTTACAGTTCTGTTTTTCAACCATTTAACAGTCATGCTTTCTGTGAAGAAAACAACTCAATCCAGTAAGTATCTAACTTCATGACATTTTTGAACATTGTACGAGAGTCCCATTAACTTTATACTTTTCCTTTTTAAGCTCTAGTAGGTAGTCATTGTCAGCTAAAAATTAAATGATGCAAACAGTGAAAAAAATTTCAAAAAAAGAATAACTATTTTGAATTTCTAAGTATGTTGGTAACGTCGGCCTGTTCTTCACCAGCAATTTCCCGCCCTCTATAAAGAAAACGAACCATTCTGTCTGGCCATATCATAACATGGAAGCAGCCCAGGAGCCTGCACCTCGGCAGAAATGCTGGCAAGCAGTGCATCTGAGAAGTATACACTGCAGGATATCGCAGAAAGAAAAACAAGACTGGGGCCATTACTTCTTTAAAAAAATGAGGGGGCTCTAGCTCTTAAGAATAAAATTTTAAAACAAAGTTATTACTAGATTGTTTGTGTGTGGCCAAATTCATCCTTTTTCAGGTGCATCATTCTATGCATTGTAATAAAATAGCCGTAGCCACATAGCCACCACTGCCACAATGAAGATAAGGAATTCTGTTTGCTCCAGTGACGCCTTCCTGTACCTTTAGAGTCAATTCCCTTCATCCACCCCCAGTCTGTGGCCATTACTGATCTCAGTTTCCTCTACAATCTAGAATTTTCCAAAAGGCCGTGTGTTTAGCAGCTTTTGTTCACTGTAATGAACTGGAGGTTCATTCATGCCGTCAGGTTTGTCCTCAGTTCCTTCTCTGTCTCTGCTGACTTCAATATAAAATGCTTTATAAAACACCAGAAAAAGGCCACTGAGAAGATTCACTTTTCCATCCCCACAATCTGCATCCTGGAAAGACAAAGTTGACCCCTAGAGACTGTCCTCTGACTCAACACATGCAGTACAGAGCACGCGCACATGCACACACGCACACACACACAACCTTGCATAGAATAGTATAAATTATAAATAGTAAAAATATTTAACTGAAAATAGTAGAAATGAATATTTTCATATCATCTTTATTTCAGGTAATTCTGGATTTATAAGTCAAATTTCCAAGACAACCCAATGAGTCTTTGTATGTCAGGGGGTGGGGGTGGTGAATGACAATTAAGGTCAGTTTTTGATACATGATTTTCCTTCTGACTTGATGGAGTATTTTTTGTTTCTCAATCAGTGTGCTTATGAGGCGTGTTTAAAGAGGATTGTGGTCCATTGAATGACAGGTGGACCTAGAAATAAATTACATGACTAAAGAACTACCAATAAATGTTAGAAACTAGGCCAAAAGGTGGGTCAGATAATAGACTCTCTCCCCCCGTCTCTCTGTCTCTCTCTGTCTCTCTCTCTCCTCTCTGTCTCTCTCTCTCTCTCTCTCTCTCTCTCTCTCTCTGTCTTTCTCTCTCTCTCTCTCTCTGTGTTTGTGTAATATCTTAGGATGACTCTCTAAGTCTTCTGTATGTGATCTCAACAGGCTAAAACTAATTTTAAATCCATCAAAAATGAGCCTTTGTCTGCTCCTTTCAGACAGCTGAGAAGAATGCTGCCTTGCACGGATTCCCTCATCCTTTTGAATCAGTTGGTGTAAAGCAGATGAACCATAGACATTTCCTCGCCAGTTGAACCAGTGAGTCTCTGCCGTTCTCACATTTCACGACCGGCACAGTATTCGTTCCACTCTGGTTAAAAGACTCTCAAAGTCTCTGTGAGAGTTGTCAAAATGCATACCAATTTAAGACAAATAGCATGTTTGTCTTTCTAACTACTTTTCCGTTTTAAAGCAAGAGCAACAACAAAACCAATCAGAGATGAATCTCAGTGTGAGTCACTGGATAATAAATTTCTCTTGTTTCGTGACAGGAAATATTTCCTAAAAGAAGATTAATAATAGCAAAGGGTTTTAAAAAATAAATTCTCCATCATGTCAGAAGCCCCATTACATGTTTTATTTACTTACTTATTTCCAGTCCCTTTCATCTCATAATAGCCCTTTCCATAATGGAATTCCAACTGTAATTGAAAAATAAATTTAGCTTAGTCAAAATTTTTCATTCTGGGGGTTGAATCTCAAGCCTTGCATTTATAAGGCAGCTACTCTACCAGGGAGCTACACTCCCAGCCCTGACGTTCAATTTAGAATTCAAATTAACATCCCATTTGCCTTTACCCTCTGCCCGTTATATCCCCTGTCTCTAAGGAATGTTCACAGTGCTCACCAGCAGTCTCCTGGTTAGTGGGGAAACTAGAAACTACACGCGTTCATAGCCACTTGATCCTCGAGCATAGTGTACACACTTGGTTGTCTACATTGTTCTCTTGTGCACAATGGCTGGAAAGGAAAATGCATTCCATTTTCCATTCCTTGGTAAGATAGAACATAAATACATTCACTTAAAATTATATATGCATAGTTAAGTACGAGTATAATTTATAAAAAGTACATCTATGGGGCTGGATAGATGGTTCAATGGTTAAGATCACATAATAGTCTTGCAGAAAATCTGAGTCCAGCTCACTGCATCCACATCGGGAGACTCACCACTGCCTGTGTCTCTATCTGGATCCGTCACACTCATCTTGTCTCTGCAGGAAGCTGCACCCACATGTGAATATTCCTGTACCCTACCCCCTCCACACAGCATCACATACATACATGCATTCACACATAACTTAGAAAATAAATAAATAAAAATACATCTTAAAATGTAGATCTAAAAAGTACACACACACACACACACACACACACACACACATATATATAAAACACATAGAGTTAAAAATTAGATTTCACTTTGAAAACAAATTGACACACATCTCCTTAGCCCGAGAAAGTTTCCTTGATAGGAGCAACTCTCTCTTGTCTTAATATCACACGTTTGGAGTAGCTTTTGTTGTTCGATTTGTCAAGGCTCTCCAGATATTCCCACTGTCTCATGCCTTTCCTGCTTCAAACTTTGTTAATAGCTCACTTCCTCTCTGTTTCCCTGCAGCAGAACTGTGAAGCTCTGAAGTCACTTCTATCTCTAGTTCCCTCTCAGGCCTGAGGCACCATTCTAGGAGTTTGAGCTTCCCTGTCTAGCATCTCTCTCTCAGGCTTCCATAAGTTCACACTCAGTCTGTAGAGGGAGGCAGGGCAGAATAAGTTCAACTACCAGCAATCTAGAACCAGGGAGGGCCTGAAGTTGATGGACCCTTGAGTGGAACAACTCTGAGGTGCTCTTTTTGAGTATTTCAAAGATTAAATGCGGTGGTGGGTTTTAATTTCCCTTTCTGTACAATCTTCAATGATGCTTTCTTCCTTCCTTCCTTCCTTCCTTCCTTCCTTCCTTCCTTCCTTCCTTCCTTCCTTCCTTCCTTCCCTCCCTCCCTCCCTCCCTCCCTCCCTCCCTCCCTCCCTTCCTTCCTTCTTCCCTTCCTCCTTCCCTACCTGCCTGCCTCCTTGCCTGCCTCCTTCCTTTCCTTCCTTTCTCTTCGTTCCTGCCCACCCCTAGCAAAATATCTGTGCCTTCAGGCTTATTTTAAGATCTGTCTCTGAAAGTGTTCAGCCCGAAACGCTCTCAGAAGGTGAATGCCTGTAAAAGCAGGGAACATCTGAGATCTTTATCACTGTTTAACCTAGCCCAAGCAATGAGCTCTTGGTTAGCATCAGACAGATGCATGTTGAGTAAGTGACACATTCTCTCTCTCTCTCTCTCTCTCTGTGTGTGTGTGTGTGTGTGTGTGTGTTTGTATACTTTTGTGGAAGATAGAAATTGGATATCCTAGGAGATTTTATTCCTGATCTATCACAATATTTATGTATTTATGTTTGCTTTAAGACTTGCCCGCCTTTGGGCAAAAATATAAGAGAAAATGGAGAAGCACACAGAGGATTCTAAAAAAAAAAAAAAAAAAAAAAACCTATGTGGGGACTTGTACATTTGAAATTGGTATTTAAGCTGTGTGTGAACATTGAGGATTTGATTCCTAAATGGAGTTTTCTGAGAGAAAAGAAGTTGTTTTAGCCTTAGTATTATGAGGATGATGGTAAGAAAACTGTGGGGACCAACAACGATGGCTCAGGCGGCTAAAGTCCTACATTACACTTACATGGCAATAATATCCATTAATCACAAAAAAGGGATGCATAGACTTCCTGAAGATTATCAGTAGCTTTAATAAAGACACATAAGTATAACTGTAAGTGTGAAAACTCTAAGTGTGCAGCTTGATGGGCTCCAACAGGCTGAACACACCCACGCACCTAAGATCTAAATCAATGAAGGCATCATTCTACTTCTCAGGGAAACAGTGGTCATTTCTCTACTTCTAAAACTCTGCATTGCACTTACTTTTTATTCAATTCTATATAAGTGGAAGTAAGCGTATATTATTCTGCAGGTTACATCTCTTATAAAAGCCTCTACTGCTGAACAAACTTGTAATTTTTTCATTCTTTCTGATCCGTGACGTGATAATGTGATTCATCCATTCTGATAAAGGTACTATGCGGTTTGGCTGTGACTCAATTGACTCCTTGTCCATTTTTTTTCTGTGTTTTCCTGTGGATCTTTAAGAAGGAATTGACCTGCTGAATTAAAGTACACACACACACACACACACACGTGTGTATAGGCTTTATAGATTCTTTTGAACAGTTTCTTTATCACTTCTCTTTGAGAATTTCTCTTGACCACTCTCAGACAACTAGTATTGCCTTTCATGTTCATTTTGACATTCTTTGCAGAGGGATTAAAGCTGTAGTATTAATGTAAAACCCCTTAATGATATGTGAAATATTACACTTGATTTTTGCAGACAATTAGAGTTTTACTCAGCGGTAAAAAACAATGACATCTTGAATTTTGCATGCAAATGTATGGAAATAGAAAACGCTATACTGAGTGAGGTAACCCAGACCCAAAAAGAGGAATATGGTATGTACTCACTCATAAGTGGATTCTAGCCATAATTAAAGGTCTTTGAGCCTTTAATTAGTGATCCTAGAGAAGCTAAATAAGAAGGTAAACCTAAAGAAAATCATATAGTTATCCTTCTGGATTTTGGAAGTAGACAAGATTGCCAGGTAAAACTTGGGTGCACGGGGTGGTGGGGGGTGGATGTAAGGGGAGATGGGTAGAGAGAAGGAAGAAAGGGAGGATTCGGGAAAGCTTGGGGGAATGGGATGGATGGGATGGAGGAAGGGTGGATATGGGAGCAGGGAAGTAGATATCTTAATTAAGGGAGCCATTTTAGGATTTGCAAAAGATTTTATTCTAGAGGGGTTCCAGGTCCAAGAAGAGGTCCCCAGATTGTTCCTTGGGCAGCAGGAGAGAGGGTGCCTGAACTGGCCTTGTACCATAGCCACACTGATGAATATCTTGCATATCACCATGGAACCTTCATCTGGCGATGGATGGAGATAGAGACAGAGACCCACATTGGAGCACTGGACTTAGCTCCCAAGGTCCAAATGAGGAGCAGAAGGAGGGAGAATATGAGTAAGGAAGTCAGGATCATGAGGGGTGCGTCCACCCACTGAGACGGTGGGACTGATCTAATGGGAGCTCACCAAGGCCAGCTGGACTGGGAGTGATGGAGCATGTGATCAAAATGGACACTCTGAACGTGGCTGGCAATGAAGGCTGTCTGAGAAGCCAAGGACAATGGCACTGGGTTTTTATTCTATTGCATGGACTGACTTTGTGGGAGCCTGGTTTGTTTGGATGCTCACCTTTATAGACCTGTATGGAGGGGGGAGAACCTTGGACTTCCCACGGGGCAGGGAACCCTGACTGCTCTTAAGACTAGAGAGGGAGAGGGAGGGAGAGTGGGGGGAGTGGGAGGGAAATAGGAGGAGGGGAAAAGGTGGAAATTTTTAATAAACAAATAAATAAAAGAAAAACAACAACAACAAAAAATAAAATAAAAGCACAGCATGATGTTGATAGAGGATAGAAGTTCAATTAATATTATGATATTATCCTAATTTTATAAGAATACCCTTAAAGCATGGTGTTAACCTTTGCTACTGAATATTCCACTTGAAGCAGAAACACAGACAGAGGCTTTGCTGGTAGAAATACAGAAAATATGAACCTATGGTAGTTGACCCAACAGAATAAAAAGGGCAAAGGGGCAGAAATCAATCAATCAAAATAACCTGAAAGACTATGTTGCTTTCATTTAAATTGATAAGTGCAGTCTTAAACATCCAAGTGAGGGTCAAAATCATGACAAAAAACTTTCACCTTTAGCAGCTTCTCTGTACTTTAATTTTATTATTGACATACTCACCAATTTCATTTTTGCCTGTGAAGTTATGTTCATTGAAAAACACATAAAATGCACTTGGTTATTGTCTTCCTGATTCATCAAAGGTATATTTTCACCATCTAGGATTAGTTAAGTAATGTAGTAAAGTTAATCGAGACCAATGAATACAGGTAGTAGAAAAGAATTCTATATGGTAGAACAATACATGAAACTTGCATCTGATCTCAGCCTCTGAAGGTTACTAGAATCTCTGGAATGGAAGGCGAGGACTTACCAAGACAACAAACTAACAAAAACAGAAGTATTAGCAAGTGTGGCACATGTAATATACAGTGATAATCCATTAGGAAGATACAAATGTATAATAAGAGAGGTAGACACCAAAGACCCGAGTCTAAATTATAATGGATTTGATTATTATTCTAAATTCAGTCTGATGGCTTGTAGGGACTTATGAAATTATTCTGAATTGAGAAATGAGAAATAGCATGTCTTTTTTTTTTTGATGATATAGTTTCTTCAATTTGACATTCAATTATGGATGAAATGACATTAGGGTGGGAGGTGACAAAGCCAGAAACATTTTACAAGGGAATTAGTATATAAAGAAGTAATGCAATAAAGATGTCAAAAGGGAGGAAATGATTATTAATTTTAAATATATTCAGAAACAGTGTTGATAAAATTTAAGAAACTAGTGGCTAAGAATTACAGAACAGTGAGGGATGGCAGTGTGGGCTTTAGGCTACCACCTGCATGTCCTCATTCTAAGAATACTTCAACAGCAGCCATGTTTAGAAGGAAGAGGTGAGTTTAGTTTGGGTCATTGATATGCTGATTGTTCAATTCTTCCACATTTGTTAACATTATGCAGCTAAAATCAGACAAAAAAAGAAAGCCAAAAGTGGAAGCAATACTGACTGAACGTGGATGAAAGCACCTACAGAGGACAAGATAAATGAAGGGAAATAATAATATCAGTGGGTGACTGTGGGAGACAAACAAGTTGCGGCAATCAAATAAATAGCAAATTGAGATTCTGTATGTATGGCACAGTTCGCGATAAATGACCCAAACAATTCATTGCATAAGTTTCCTTATGCACGCACACTCTGCTTCTAAGCTTCTCAGTCCTGGCTTGATACAAATCAGGATCTGAATCATCATCAGAGAGACTCAGAAAAATAGTAATAGCTAACACATATTCATATTTTAATACTGACATAAGGCTTCTAAATCTTCTTCCTCTTAATGTACTCTTTGGTCAACTCTTAGCATCACTGTAATTCATTCATGAAAAACATAGCTTTAAAACCTTTACTGTGCTTTGGGAACTATGCTGAACAATTGGTTTGTAGGAAAGCATAAGGGACTCAAATCTCACTCCTCCAAGATAATTTTTAATGATTGTCCATAAAGTCATAATAAGCCTCCACCTCATAGTGATTTCTCTATGCACTTGGGTTCTCAACTATAGCTACATTCCCATGATGGCAATAGGCACATTGAACTACACTTGGCAGTTGTGGTAGGCTAAGAAACACCTGCCTAATAGAGATAAGTGGTATAATGATTTCAGTACAAATACAGCTGTAAAATCGAAACCAATGTTTAATGTATATTCTGCAATTCATTAAGAAAATTTCATGTTTTATCAACAGTTATTAATCCACATTATGACTGTTTAAATGCTTCACATCATGAGAACTTTGACATTGCAGTCCATTTTCCCAGGAAGGACAGTGAGTCCTTGAAATAATTATTTAGCTAACCTTAGAGTGAACCAGCCTTGCTGTCACGGCTAACATTTGGATGCACTCATTGTATTAATAGGTTTTGGCACATTTCTCCTGCCTGATTTCCATCTTTTAAGAATAAATCTTGTTCTCAGTGGCCTACACTGAAAAGATAAAAGGCATATTCAAAATAAGTTATACGGAAGCTTTTAAATATTATTTCTCCTTAAATTTTGACTCTAGAATTTCATGTAGTTAAGTCATGGAGTAGTAGAAATGTAGGGTACTCGTTATAAAAAATTCTATAATGTTGGCTTCTATAGTTAAAACTGGCAGATATTTTAATCTTAATTATAGAAAGTTCCTCTATTAATGTTTGCTTGTTTTCAACTGGTCATTAAAATCCAAGACATTTACAGCTAATACATTAGTAAATGCATATTTGAAGAAAGCCCACATTTGGACATACCATGGTATTGTTTCTAAGTATGGCTTCCTATAGATTGTAAACTTTGTTAGGAAAATTCACTAATACTATCATTTGTATTTTGCTGTTCTGAATAATGTAATTCTTCACCTCAATGAGATAAATGCTTACCAGAATATCAAGATGTGTAATTTGCCTGAAATAGTAAAATTTCACTTACAGAAAAATATTCCAAAATAACCACCAAAAGGAAATATGGAATTTAGAAAGATATTCTCACCTTTAATGGGCATAATTTCTGTGTAATAAGGCTCTGTTCCATTTTATTTATAGACTTTATGGATGTCTTGAAATATGTTTTTTCCCAGAGAGGGCACGGAAGAAGCTAAATATTCCTGAAGAATTCCTGAGATGGCATGCTTTAAACAACGCTATCTGTGTGAAGAGAATTAAAGAGAAGGAATGAATAGATTTTAATCTTTCTCAACACCAGCTATTTTCTGTTGAAAAGATTCCAGTAGAGAAGAGCATAAAATAGAATGATAAATATGGTAGTTTGCTGAAATTATTATGCATGAAAATTTCCTCCAAAGTGTGTTCCAGATGAAATGAATTTGTATCCATATGATAATGTTAGTCATACATTCACTACATAATCTGCTCCATTATGTATGTATTCCTCAGCCATCAGATAAGAGCTCAGATCTTTTTATACCTGATTCCTCTAAGATTTTATTCACAGTAACCGTCATATATATATATATATATATTCTTAAATATATATTTATATTCTTCTTATAAATATATTCTTCACACACACATATATACATGAAGGTCTGGATATACATTTCAGACACTACACTCTACAGGTTATAATCAATGTCTGTATTTACTAGCTTTATGATAACTCCTGAAGGTCAAAGTTTATTTCTCAAGGTCAAAGTTTATTTCTCACTCTTACATAGCTCAAACTTTGTTTTTTGTTTGGCTAAAGTTCTAAATTTATTCCTCCCTTAACTGAACACTGAAATATATAAACATTCCTCTTTAAAATAGCCTACCCAGGGTGCACTAGATCTAAGCAACACCGGTCTTCGTCTTTCGTCGAGCAAAAGTCAGTCAATCCCGGGGATTTCCCAGTCTCTAACAGGCTGAAGGCAAGTAGTATTTAAAATATCAGAAATGTTTGGCAGCGCATATGTCTTGATCATTTCTTTGGATTGTGAGAGTGAATCCTAATGATGTCACAATCGTGTTGTTTCCTAGAACCTTCTGTGAAGCAACAGACGCTCCTGTGAGGCCAAGTCCTCCAGACTGGCTGACTAGTCAGAACGACTTAAGAAGGAGGAACTTTTCTTCTCGTGGGCTGTAAAATCTTAGAACAAATTGTTAGATTTAAGTGTCAAGGCCTTTTCCAATAGCATTTATTTGAAAATAAAATTTTTATGGTCAATAAAAAACAAGCATCTTTCTTCCTGTATCGGCTGTTTCCCCTTTGGCTCTTGCCTGAGTTGGTGTTAAGGCTGAGGCACTAAGAAGACTTTATTTCTTCTAAGGAGATGGTTGAGAATCTTGTTTGAGGCTGAATCATTCCTATCATTATGGGACTTACTTGGGATGTTTTTCCCCTTAAATTCTTATTCAATTTTCTGAGATATTATCCAATTTTCACTGGATACACACATAATACAAATCTGACAATAAATTGCAGTTGCATTCATTTTGAAGCCTTAAGTACATAATGTGCAGCTCAAAAATGTAATTGTGTGGTCTGAATCTTTGAAAATGTGATTCTTTTCATACTATTTATAATGCTACTTGATGTTCATCTTACATTGAGTTATCATGTATTTTCTGAGGATTTCAACTATTTTTTATAAAGATTAGTAATAGGTAAATTTGTGATTCTCTGTTGCTAAATTTTAGAATAACCTAAATTTTCATCTCCTTTTTTTTTTCCTGTAACACATTGCTAACTGCTGAGAACTTGATGGCAGAATCCTGTATTAAATCTCTTTGTTAAATTGAAAATACTGTTATAAATCTTGAAATCATGTTTTAGTAAAAATATCATAAGTGGCTGGTAAATTGATAAGTACTATGTCAATTTCAAGTGAAGACCTCTTGAAGTCAGATAGTGAGGAATGTTTTATGGGATGCCAGCAACCCACAGGGGTGAAATTGGGACAGTCCTTGGATTAGCAAACCTTTTACAAATACCTCATTATATTTAAACCAATCCACTGAGTGTGGTAGGAGCAAGAGTAAACGGGAAAGTTTGGGTGCAGAGACCCCGGAAACTTGCATGCCTATCAGTCAGCTGTTCTCACATAAAGTGGTAACAATAATTACAGAGGCCCAGTGGATATCAACATTGACTTAGTTCTAGAGTTTGTGGTTTCAGTTGATCAGAGCTGAACTCAACTCTTCCCCTTGCGGTTTCTTCCTTGATCTGGGCCAGTTATGGGCTGGTGAGGCTGCTTTGCTAATATTGATCTTGATGTGATTTTTTTGCATTTACAGATTTTATTTTTTATCCCAGTAATACATATGAATGAATACCTGTTCTTTGAATATAGACAAGTGTTTGTCTTATCACATGGCATTATTTATATCACATAACATGGTCATATGCAATGCAGTGCAGAGTTCTGAACCATATTTACATATATAAACACACATACTGGGTATCAGTCTTGAGTACTTTTCTACTTATATACAGTCCCCAGAGGTGAAATTCAGAACCTGGGTTGTCCCCTTGTTTTCTATCCTTGCTAAGTAAATATAAACAAACATTAAAAGATGGCACATGTAGAAACATGAAAGCTACACAACCTTCTTAAGACATGTGTACATGTTGACTCACTCCTGTGAATGGTGTTGGCAATCTGGTAGCTGATGACCTTACCTGATGTTATGCTATTGTGGCCTTGGGAGAAACAAGGGTGAGAAGAAACCAAATTGTACAAAAGATTTTCTGGTTATGTGCTTTATCCTTCTACTGATGAAAACAAGTTGCATGATCAAGTCCAGAGACCTAAAAGAAGAGTTAAACAAGATCCCAAGGCTAAGGTTATGGAGCCATTTATGCAAACACTTGGCTAAAATGAATAAAATAATTACAGTCAATTCTCTGTACATTTTTTTCACATCCATGGAATCAACTGCAAATAAAAGCATTAGGGTAAAGCTATACATATACTGAACACATATAAATTTTATTTTCTGGTGACTATGCCCTCAACAATACAGGATAATAGTCATTTACATGGTATGTACACTTTATTAGGATTGTACTGTACCTAGAGATTGTACAGGAGGTAGGTGGTTGTATAAGGTTATATGAACATATACAGTTTTTATTAGAGAGTTGATCATATTGGTATGGATTTGAGTATGAGAGATCATACTCTCATACTTGTAGAAGGCTGCAGCCACATTTTCCATCATCAAGATGGCGCTGACATCCGGCTTCACCACCAGGTGAACACACACGTGTTGGTAACTTTCCACTTCTGTGTCCCCGCCTACTCCCGAGGCATCACCTGGGACTGGGAGCAGCGGACCAATCCAAGAGTGACACGTCCGAAGCAGGGTCTGTTTCCTATATAAGGGATGGGTTCCATCATATCTGGGTCTCCGCCATGTGGCTTATGCTCTAGCTTCCAAGAGGATTAAAGCCTTTCTGCAGAAGAATCCTGTGTCCCGCATGGTTCTTGCAGGCGAGGCCGAGCGCAGGACACATACTCAAATTGGCCAATCCGTTTGGATATTGAGTGACGACTATACGAGACTGAGAGCATACAAAAGGGTACATACTTTCGGTCCTGAAGAGCAGACCAGGATAAATTCAAGCTGTGCTTTATTTGCTTTGTTTTGAAGTATGTAGTTTGAGTAGGACCTTACAGAATTCGCAAGCAGATGTATGATTTTCTTAGGGGGGCTCATCTCTAGAGAGAATCTTGTGTCCTTCTCTATAGATTTGCTACTATGTGTACACAAATTGTCTATGAGCCCTTCTAACCTGCGTTGGGTGGTTTGAATTTGAAATATTCCCAAAACCTCATATGTTGAAAGCTTGGTCTCCCAAGCAGTCATGTAGGTAGGGCTTCCAAACCATGAAGTTTTAACCTCATGGATGTTAATGTATGTATTTATTCATAGAATAATGCATATTGGGGGAACATGAAAAGTAGGAAACGAGACCTCTGTGGAAGAAGTGAGTGAGTTAGGAGGAGGGTGTTCCTTTGAAGGTACATTTTTACCTCATCCTTCCTTCTCTTTCTTCTGATTCCTAGCTACCATGAGGTGATGGGTCTGCTTCACCACATGCTCCTTATGTGATGTTCAGCCCAGAAACATGGCAGCCAAATGGCAAAAGGCTGAAATTAGGATTCAAATATCTCTCTCCTCCTTTACATTAATATTCAAAATCATCTTGTAATAGTAACAGAAAGTTAGCACATTCATATTCCATTAGATTCTTTTAATGATGTAAGCTGGAGTATGGTACTAGTGGAAATTTGCATGCATAATTCTGAAGATGACTTCTAAAGTAAATGTTGGTTTATTCTGGCTTTAGATCTTGGCTTTTTAAAGTCTTAGAAATTTAGTAAAGATAAGTAAGAACAGTAAGATTATTCTAAATAAACACAAAGTGTGATTGATTAATAGAAAGCAAAACTTGAAATAAATGCAAAGGGCTTTTCAAATAAGATGTATTTTTTTCCATTCAAAAATTTTACTTACTTCCTTCCTCCCATTCCCCTCCTACTCCCCCAAGCTCTCCCCAGTCTTTCCCTTCTCCCTCTTCCCTTTCCCCATCCCCATTCCCACCCCACCCTCCCAACTTTTGCCCAGCAATCTTGTTTTCTTCCAATTTCCAGAAGGATCAATATATGTTTTTCTTTGGGTTCACCTTGTTATTTGGCTTCTCTGGGCTTATGAACTATAGGCTCAATGTCCTTTGTTTACTGCTAGAGTCCATTAATGAGTGAGTACATACCATATTCATCTTTTTGGGTCTGGGTTATCTCACTCAGGATAGTGTTTTCTATTTTCATCCATTTGCATGCAAAATTCAAGATGTCATTGTTTTTTACCACTGAGTAGTACTTTAATGTGTATATATTCCACACTTTCTTTATCCATTCTTTTGATAAAGATGAGGGGCATCTAGGTTGTTTCCAGGTTCTGGCTATTACAAATAATGCTGTTATGAACATAGTTGAACAAATTCTTTCATAGTATGATTGGGTATCTCTTGGGTATATTCCCCAAGAGTGGTATTGCTGGATCCTGAGATAGGTTGATTCCCAATTTCCTGAGAAACCGCCACACTGATTTCCAAAGTGGTTGTACAAGTTTCTATTCCCTCCAGCAATGGATGAGTGTTCCCCTTACTCCACATCCTCTCCAGCATAGGCTATCATTGGTGTTTTTTATTTTAGCTATTCTGACAGGTGTAAGATGGTATCTCAAAGTTGTTTTGATTTGCATTTCCCTGATCGCTAAGGAGGTTGAGCATGACCTTAAGTGTCTTAGATAATTTAATGTGAGGGAACTAATAAGAGCCCAATTATTAAAATTGCATTGTAGTGATAAATATATATCACTATATATATGTATATCACTTTACACACACACACATATACATTTTCAATTTTGAGATGTCTTTATAAAGATATACATAATTTTGAGATCACTAATAAAACAGCCTTGGATGATTACATTTCAATGAACCATGTAAAATCTCATTTGTGTTTGGATTAGGACACTGTGGGATATGACTCTTTGACTTATGGGGTGGATATTTAGCATCCTGACTGTAGTCCTCAACCCTGGAACTTCTGCATCTGTTGGCCCACTTTCAAGAGTGATGATCTGTATCTCTTTGTTGGTGCACTTTCTCCCTCTGCAGATGGCCCCTCTACTTCTCTACTTTGTAAACTGTAGGCTGATAATGCTTTTCTAAAAATTAGTAGTATACAGTATCCAATGGTTGATTCTTTGGTTTCCTATTGAAGTAGCTCTGGCTGTGCTTTCCATATTTTCCCAGAATTCCCCAGACTTAGTTTCATTAAATTTGCAATATTGACCTTCTGGAAAACATCCCGGAGAGGAGCTTCCTTGTCATCCTCATCTTACTTTCCACACCCCTGATATGTCTTTCCCAATCAATATTGCAGATGCTCTTCCCCTTGATAACTAATATAGACAGATGGGATACATGTAGTTCATTGAGAATTAGCCAAGAAAATGCTTGGCTACCATGGCAAGCTATGACTCGAGCCCACTAAAATGTAAACACTTTCCTGAGTCAAAATCTATCAGGTTTCTCCTAAGGTGCTTAGGGTTCCACTTTATCATCACCAACAAATTTATAATTAAAAATGGTTTTAGTGAGAAAGACATTATTTCCTTCATGAGCATGTTCACTTGTGATAGTTACTTATAACTCATGGATTCCAGATTGTGTAACTGGTAGAAAATAGCTTGTTAATCTCGGGATTAGAATTTTGTTAATGGCTTTCTAAAATAAATGATGTTTTAAGGAAGAAATGCAATGACTTCAACTGTTCTCCAGCTTTGGGAACTAGAGAGAAAGGTCAGTTGGTTAAAGTAGTTGCATTGCAAGTACAAGGGCCTGAATTTGAGCCCTCTTACCCTATTGGCACATACTTTAAATCCTAGTACTCGGGAGACAGAAATATAAAGATTTCTGAGTTTGAGGCCAGTCTGGTCTTCACAGTGAGTTCCAGGACAGTCAAGGCTTCACAGAGAAACCCTGTCTCAAAGCAAGCAAACAAACAAATAAAACTGACAAAAAACTACATGTGATGGTACACACTTATAAAGCCAGGGTTGAAGAGGCAGAGATGGATGCTATGAACTCGCTTCCAGGCAAACTCCAGGTCAGTGTGCCCAAAGGAAATCTGAGATTGTCCTCTGACCTTCACAGACGTGTGCATACACACACATGTGCATACACACACATGTGCACCTGCTTGCTGCTCAAAGTTCCTCTGCTTTGACCCTTTGCAGTTACATTTCAAAGATCATTTTACTTAAATCCTAGGCATCCCATATTTTCCAAAGCAACCTTATTACCAATATGTGCATCTCTCTTACCATAGGCACATGAAAGAAAAATACCTAATGAAATCAGCCTACAGACTGTCAAGCATGATAAAATGACCATCAGCAAAACCAAATATATAACATGCAGCAGTAGGATGACGAATTGTGAAAAGGATAATGTCTTCCTTCCTAGGCCTGTGCCACCAAGGGTATTCCTGGTAAAACTTGGATTGCTGTCCTTCTTGGTTTAAAAATATTATTTCTACTTTAAATCAAGCTGTGAGGAACCAGTGTCATGTCGCATCACCTACTTACAGGAGTTAGTTTTAGGAGTGAGCAGTCACTGTCAGCGACTTGATTTTTCCCAAGTGCTCTTGCCAGCTCCATTTCACAGATAATGAAACAGAGTTAAGAAACTGACGTGGTGAGTCTGGACAGAGATTGTGTCTTTTCCCCTTTGCCCCATACCTAGTAAGAAACAAGACATAGGAGACAGGACATCTGAACAGCTAATGTGAAAAAGAGGCAGAGATGGGAACCTGAGGAATCGCTTCCAAGGACTACAGCAATTCTTTTAAAAAGAGAAGAAATCATCTTAACTTCATTAGATTAGTTTCAATTATACAGTTTATAGTTTATGTGTTGGATAGTTTTAAGTCAATTTGACACAAGCTAAAGTCATTAGAGAGGAGGGAACCTCAATTGAGAAAATGCCTTCATAACATGGGGCTTTAGGTGAGACTATAGAGCATCTTCTTATTTGGTGATTTACATCAGAGGATCGAGTCCACTGTGGGTAGAGCCACCCCTGGGCTGGTGGTCCTGGGTTCTCTAACAATGCAGGTTGAGTAAGCCATCAGGAGCAAGTCAGTAAGCAGCACCCTTCAATATCTTCTGCCCTAGCTCTGCCTTTAGCTGTTTGAGAGCCTGCCCTTACTTCCCTTAGTGATGGGTGGCAATGTGGAAGTGTAAGACAAATAAACCCTTTCATCCACAATTCACTTTTGCTTGAGGTATTTTATCACAGAAATAACAATCACAATTATGACAGTCCATTCTCCAATCTATCAAACGAATGACGATCCCAAGCAGACATTGCTTTTGAAATTTTAGTTTTCATGTCATCTCTCATCTTTGTTCTATGCCCAATTTTATGCATTTAGGGGGACACGAAAGTGGAATAACTCAGTGCAGTTATGCCCAGCTACTCTTCAGTCCTTCATTGCTTAAGGTCAGTCTTGAACAGAAATTATTACCAGACCATATGGGAGTTTCCATGCTGATGACATGACTGTGATAATATCTAACTGATTATCAAAAGGAAGACAGATCATATTATATGTAGGCTTACTGTTGCTGTTTCCACTGTTTATTTGATGAGTTTTTCAAAGGATAACTAACTGTAAAACAAACATAGCCCATAAATATATTTTAAACCCTTTGATGATGTTATTTGCTTCTTGCAAAGAACAAAGTACTAAAGCTGTGCTGTCCCAACTCGAATTAAACAGTATGAGAAGTTTCATGAACTCTGCTAGATTTGTCCAGCAGAGACATCATAGATTGAAAACCACCAGTATCATTAAAGTAGGAATAGTTTTGTACAACATTTGTCCAGTACCATATTCTTTCCCTTGATGACAGTAACATTCATAAAGATAAAGGGATTGTGTGAGAATTAGCTCAGAGCTGGGAAATATATCAGTGGTGCGGCACTTGACATATAGCATTGGTCTACGGGTGATGTCTTCCGAAGCAAAACCTAAAGCTGAGGAAGAAATGTAGATGATTTGTTAAGTGGATCTTCCCAGAAGAAACCAACAAGGAAGCGGCAGAACTGACAAAGGAGAGTGGTGTGGGAAGTCCTTCTGTACATGTGTTGCTTTTATTGGTTAAAGAATAAAGAAGATGCTCTTGGCCAGTGGTTCAACAGAACATAGTCAATCTGGAAAAGAAATATATAGACAGTAGGCGGAGCCAGGAGACGCCATGTAGTCACGAGAGGGGAAAGATGCGAGCTGCCAGCTGGAACCTTACCAGTAGGCCACAAGCCTCGTGGTAAAATATAAAATAATGGAAATGGGTTAATTCTAGATGTAAGAGCTAGCTAGCAATATGCTCAAGCTATTGGACAAGCAGTGATTTAACTAATACAGTTTCTGTGTGATTATTTTAAGTCTGGGCACCCGGTAATGAACAAGTGGCCTTCTACTACAGGAGAGGAGCAATGGTGTGAGGTTAAGTGATGTCCAGACATTGTCCCAACCCTGAGAGGAGATCTGGAGCATAGGTTCCCCCATTGGAGTTCGTCTTACCTCAGGAAAAGGCAGTGGATATTTACTATTGTTATGGGCTGTTATTGGCTGCAACTTGTGACTAGATGAGGGCCATGTAAAGGTTGCCATCATCTGTGTACAGTTGCTAGGAATAATGCACATAAAAACAGTAGGATGAGGACCAAAGGGTATCTGAGGGCGTTGGGAGGTAAAAGTAGGAATAGCCCAAGGGTGTTTGCAAGGAGACTTGGTACTTGCCAAGTACTTGCCTATACTATCTCTGGGGTCATTTACAGTTCATTAGCCAGCTGTCTCATTCAAATAAGAGTCCCACTGTGTCTGCCTTACTGTAGAAAATGTGGATTTTTACCCTTGTTCCAATCTTGCAGAGTCTTAGGAACTGAGGGGTAAACTGCCTGCACAATGGCCCCACTGTTAACCAGAAAGTTCTGGGTTTGCTGCCTAAGAACTTGGACAATCTATTTTACCTCACTGCCAGAAGGTTGCCTGTAGCATCAAAAATAGAAATTCAGTTCAAAAAGTTCAGAGTAAATTTTTTGCAAATTGTCTGTTCCCATTGACTCAGCATTTCCCAACCCACTGGGGCAAGGGTTAGTTTTAGACAGTCTTGCTATGTAGCACCCAGTTGGCCTTGAAATTACTATCATCCTGCCTCCAAAGTGCTGAAATTACAGGTAAGAGACATGGTGCCCAGTGTCTAGGACTTTAAACAGGACACTGCATAAGAAAAGAAACTTTTCTGAAGTCACACTGGAAAGGAAAGTAGAATTCTAAACACGGTTGTTCTGGAGAATATTGCACATCAAGCGTGTGTTAGATATAACTCCAAAGGGAGATGCCGCATTATTGTCCTGAACTGACAACTGCATCACCTTTACAACATAGGAAAAAATGTTGACAAGGGCATACTTTGCTGAATTTGTCTATGAGTGATTAATATTAAAAAAGTACACATTAATTAATTTGATTTCTAGGGATGTAAATATCCCAAACATCATATCAGCAAACTAAACTGGTGTATAGAATGATAAACTGTGATAAATATGTTAAAAAAACTGTAACTATCAAAGGAGTTGTTGCAGCAGTTTTCCAGAATCTTTTATCAGGCTGGGATTGAACCTAGGGCCTTGCATGTACTAGGCAAGTGCTCTGCACTGAGCAAAGCTCACAGCTGAAGATAAGCAATGATAAAAATCTGAATCCTCCAAGGAGGAGAAGGAGTCCTAGGTCTGCCAATTTCTTTAATGCCTAGATCCAACAAAACTGTAAATAGCAAAGCATTTAAGATAGCCTTCTTAAGAATAAGGATCTCTCCATGACTGCTTTAATGGTGTTGGAGATCTTAGATAGAAACAGCAACAAAATAAAGGAGACAGCCTTGGGCATTTGAAATTGTAATCTACATGTTCCATTGCTGCCATAGGATGGGTACAGACATAACAAATAAAAAGATCGTCAAATTCTTAGATAAAATTGAGTTTATTACAGTTGTCAGCATGATTAGGAATCATAAATGAGTGCAATACTCAGAAACTATAAAATAAGATAAATCTACAGTAATGCCAGAAAATATTGAGAGCACTTGGGATTAAATCTAACACAGAAACATGTAATATTCATTGGTAAAATTATATGAAACTGTATTTATAGATTAACAAATATAAAAAGGAATGGGATTTTATGATTACAAATATTCTACATTTTCTATACTTGAACTAGTGATTTGTGCTGGCTAGTTATTTGTCAATATGACACAAGTTAGCGTTATCTGAAAAGAGGGAAACTCAGTGAGAAAATGCCTTCATATGTTTTGGTTGTAAGGTATTTTCTTAGTTAGTGATTGATGAGGAAGTGCTCAGCCAACTGTGGGGTTTTCATCCCTGGATTAGTGGTCATGAGTTTTATAAGAAAGGTTAAGCAAACAGTGGAGAACAAGCCAGTAAACGCACTCCTCCATGGCCTCTACATCAGTTCCTGCCTCCAAGTTCCTGCCCTGCTTGCGTTCCTGCTCTCACTGCCTTTAATGATGAACCATTAGATGGAACTGTGAGTGAGACAAACCCTTTCCTCCCCAAGTTTCTTTTGGCCATGGTGTTTCATCACAGCAAAAGCAACCCTAAGAAATGATTGCAAGAAATTCCAGTCAATCTTACAACATATTTTTTATTGCAGAATTTATAAGACACTGCTACAATTTCCACAAAAGTACAATAGACTAAGAACATTAATGACTTTTATGGAGCAGCAAGAGGGAAGGAAGGTTTGCTGAACTGGGAACGTAGACGTATTCTAGAGCTGGATAGGAAGGTGGAGACACAGCAGAACTATTATGCAGGAACTAGAGTCATAGAGATAATCTTGGCATGTAATGAGCTTTGGTCTGTAACAGAAGAAGAATTCATGGAAAATGACTAGTTATTTGGAAAATAAATTTGGGTTGTATGTCCCCACCATACTTAAAACTAAACTCCTTTCTTCAAAGGCTTTTAAGTCTTAAATGTTTAGAACATGTAGGTAAATGTCTTTTAGATACTAAATCACAAGCACGGAACCAAAGGAAATTATGAGCATCGGTTTCTGGCTGATGTGTAACAGCAGAGGTGAGTCATAAGGAGATAAAAAGAGGAAGAGGGATTATATTTCATGATGTCATAGACATTTCAGCTTTTATTTTGGCCGAAAGTATATATCATAAAAAGTGGCAGAATGGATAACAACAACAAAACTATAAATGAAGGCCTTATCTAAAAACATCACAAAATAAGCATGGGCAATCCTGTTCTAAATAGCTAAGGTCTTAGTACAAAAATACAGATTTATTTTTTATTTTTGGACATAGAAAACGCTTTACTGAGTGAGGTAAGCCAGACCCAAAAAGAAGAATATGGTATGTATTCACTCATAAGTGGATTCTAGCCATAATTAAAGGTCTTTGAGCCTATTATTCGAGATCCTAGAGAAGCTAAATAAGAAGGTGAACCTGAAGAAAATCATGTACTTATCCTCCTGGAGATTGGAAATAGACAAGAGTCCCAGATCCTTCATCTGACGATGGATAGCGATACAGACGGAAACCCACATTGGAGCACTGGACTGAGCCCCCCCATGGTCCAAATGAGGAGCAGAAGGAGGAAGAACATGAAAAAAAAACTCAGGACAGCGAGGGGTGCGATCACCCACTGATACAAGGGGACGGATCTAATGAGAGTTGACCAAGGCCAGTTGGACTGGGACTGAATGAGCATGTGATCCAACCAGATTTTCTGAATGTGGCCGGATTCTCTGAATGTGGCTGGCCCGGAGCCTTTCTGAAAAGCCATTGACAATGACACTGGGACTTGTTTCCTCTGCATATACTGGATTTTTGGGATCCAGTCTGTTTGGCTACTCACCTTCCTGGACCTGGAGGGAGGGGGGAGGAACGTGAACTTCCCACAGGGCTGGAAGCCCTGACTGCTCTTATGGATGGAGAGGGAGGAGGAGGGGGAGGGGGGGAGTGGGAGGGTGTTGGGAGGAGGGGCGGAAATGGAAACTTTCATAATTTAATAAACTTTGAAAAAAAAGTGGCAGAATGGATAACAACAACAAAACTATAAATGAAGGCCTTATGTAAAAACATCACAAAATAAGCATGGGCAATCCTGTTCTAAATAGCTAAGGTCTTAGTACAAAAATACAGATTTATTTTTTGTTATTTGTTATATTTATTTTTGTTATTCATTGTTGTGTGCATTCACGTATATGCATGTAGTTCAGAGAACAATTTGTAGGAGTCAGTAGCCTCCTTCCACTAAATGGATCTGTATGCTCAAACTCAGATTCTCTGGCTTGGCTGCAAGCACCTTCATCCAATGAGCCATCTTGATGATCATTTTAAATACATTTATGCTTTGCAGTTCAGCATGTTTGAGGGGGAAAAAAGGATGACATAATGCTTATAAGCATGGACTTTGGGGTCAAGGAGACGTGAATTTACAACCAAATAGTTTCTATATGACTAGGAGGCTATTTGTAAATTAGTTAAAAACTGGAAGCCTCAATTTCAATAATCTTGAAAAGGGTAACAACTTCACCTTGGGATGGTTTGAAGTTTTTGTTTTCCTTTCTTTCTTTCTGTCTGTCTGTCTGCCTGCCTGCCTGTCTGTCTTTCTCTTTCCTTTCTTTTTTTGTATTTATCTAATTTTTGTTTTGTTTTTACATCCTGACTTGTTTACCCTCCCGCCTTTCTTCCTCCCAGTTTGCCCCCTCCCCATCCACTCCTCCTCAATTTTGTGACACAAAAGGACAGGCCTTCTGTGGATATCAACGGCCCTGGTATATCAAGTTTCAGTGAGGCTAGATACCCCCTCTTCAATTAAGGCTGGACAAGCCAACCCTGTAGGAGGATAGGGTCCCCAAAGCAGACAAGAGTCAGAGATAGTCCCCTGCTTCCATTGTTAGGAGTCTGACAAGAAGATCAAACTATACAACTGTACCATAAACGCAGAGGGCCTAGGTCAGTCCATTCAGGCTCCCTGTTGTCGGTTTAGTCTCTGTGACTCCTCATGAGTCCAGGTTAGTTGATTCTATGGGTTCGGTTTAAATTTTTCAAGCAAGACTATGAAATCATTGATGTCAAAGATTCACACATAGTTAAAAAAAAAACTTCAAGACAGAAGAGAGTAAAGAAGCTCCAGAGACAAAGACAACACAGACAAAACTCCACATGCATAGGCTTTCTTTGACAACTCTGAGTTCTTCCTTAAATATTTTAAATCATTTAGTGGGAACAGATACAAAAATCTGTAGCATAAAATTCAGTAAGACCTCAATTTTTATGTGTGGGAAACTATGTAAGGGAAGAGGAGAACGGTGGCGGGGGGTGCAGAGAACTTCAGCAAGGTTATCCCTGTGTACCTGTGGCTCTGAGGATGAGGGCTTGAATTAAGGATATGTAAATTTCCCAGAGTGAGTTTACCCTTCGTTGCCCTATAGAATGGGCATTGGCATTGTCAGTTTGGGTCATCAACTCATGTTTTGCCATCTGGAGGAATTCTAATGAACTATGAAATGACTACCCCTCCTTCCTGAAAGGGTAATTCCATTTCTCCATGAGTCATTGAAAAAATATTACAAACGATGGATACATACAGTTCCTGACTTCTGCAACTACAAGGCCTTTGGGGGAAGGGGGGAGGGACTGGGTTCTACCAGTCATTTGGAAATCAATATTCAATCTGATCATGGATAGACATATAGAAGTCCAATCATGTCATGGTGAAGTGGAGTCAACATAAAAACAGACTTCTTTAAAATTGACATATTTCTCATCACAGAATAGAAAGGAACCAAACTCGAGCTTCAGCCACTATGACTCCTATCCACCTAAAGATGGAAGTCTGAGATCCACTTAATGGATTTTCAAAGTCTCCACAGGACCAGAATACTCAGACGGGGAAGGACAGCAGGAAACAACAGTAAGGCATTGGATCTCCATTAGTGGACCTAAAACAAATTCTAATTTAATTTTAGCTGAACATCAATTTTTTCAAAGAAGTTGACAAATTTATTCTAAAATTTCTTGACAGTAGTTTTCTATAATAAATTTAGTTTTGTGGTCTTAAATACCAATGGCTACCTGTGGCTTAAAACTAACACTTGGAAAATTCCAGAACTAAACAATTTGCAAGTGTGTTAAATAGACTTCCATTTCTGTGACAAAATCAAATAAAGATAGGAGACACTCATTTTGATTCCCATGTTCAGTGCATGGTCTGGAGTTATTACCCTAGGGCAAGGCTGAACATCATGACAGTGGGCACATATGAAGGATGAGGCTGTTGACTTCATGGTCTGGAAGCTGAGCTAGGTGACAGTTCCCTGAGATCCACGTTATGAATGGTCAAAGTCATCACGGGACCAGAATACTCAGATGCGGACAAAACACATCTTTGTTGAGCATGTTCTCAGTGTCCTGCTTCCTTCAGTTATACTGCGCCTCCTCCTTTCCCCATCTGTCAATAATGCCATCAGATTAGGAGTTCATTCGGTGCTCAATCTTTTGAGTAAGTCAGAACTCTCTACAACCAGCTTCCCCTTCGTCCATCAACTGGCAGCCAACCCTCTGCTTACTGAGTCTCAGGGCAGGAGGCTTTCAAATTCAAACCAAAATAGCTAGTTTTAAAGAAGTTTTTAAAGTTTTATTCTCTTTTATTTGTGGTGTGTGTGTGTGTGTGTGTGTGTGTGTGTGTGTGTGTGTAAGCTGAAAGAGGGCACTGGATCCCTCAAAGCTGGAGTCACAGGTGGTTAGGAGCTGCTCAGTGTGGGTGCTACGGATCCTCATGATTGAACAGCATTTACTCTAACTACTGAACCATCTTCCTCTCCAGCCCTTAAAGACTTTTTATTACAGCATATTACTATAACTATTCTTCTTTAGTATTAGTTACTGTTATTAATCTCTTACTATGGCAGTTTACAAATTAAACTTCATCACACACACATATGTATATATATATATATATTTCCAGTATACAAAATTCAGTATATGCATTTAATATGTAAAATTCAGTATTATGCAAACATTTGAAACTCCAGTACAGCCTTTGTAATATCTTCTACATAGTAAGAGGAAAGCTTAGAGTAAAAATGCAGAATAAATACCAAATTTGTTTGGGAAAGAAAGAAAGAGATATGCACTCCAGTTATCGAGTCAGTATGAAGTTAAGGGAACATCTTCTATACAGTGAGGAGCTACTGCTGCCCCAGGAGAGTAAAAGACCAAAAAGAACAAAACATTAACAAAATCATGAGTGGGGCAAGAACATAATGTGACTTTAAATTTGAGGTGGCATGGTGGTACTGGGATATTTAATTTTCAATATAGAAAATTTTCAATATAGAAAAATATGGAAAAATATAGATATTTAATTTTCAATAAAGTAAAACTAAATGAAGGTAGCTTTGAAAACTTAATAGGCAAAACGTAGGCTACTTTCTCAGGACAAAATGATATGTGAACAAAACCATAAAAGAAAGTTTCAAGTAGCAGATTGTTGTCATAAGTAAAAACAGAAATATTGAATTAATTAAGAAATAGGGCTTAATATGCTCCCCATTGATCTTTTCCGTGGCTACTCATGGCTTTGGGCAATTACTTCCCCAGAGGTAACTTAGGTCTCACCAACAGAAAGTGTCAACATGCCGAGCCTGTCACTCCTATGTTAATAACAAAAGATTCCGAGTACCACGTCTCACGTACATACACTGCCTTGACTCCGTGAAATTGGTGTCCTGTTGCTATGCCATCAGCTGGTCCAAATGCAATGCCCTGAAGAGCAACACAAAAGAATGCCGTGTAGGTAATGAAAAATCGACTAAATCCTCTGTTGATTTTTCACAGGGGCCTGCATGCTGGGTAACCGCCTGATTGTAGCCTTGTGAGGGACACTGAAGCAGAGGGTTTGCTGCCCCAGGACCAACTCTCAACCGCAGAAACAGTGAGACAATACGCGTGTAGTGCTCTCAACGCTGTGTTTGTGGTGACTTGTTTCCCGGCAACAGATAGATAGTGCAGACGTCATGAACGAGTTGATGTGAGTCAGAGGTGAAGAAGTTACAACACGAGTTGCAGTCAAAGCTTTGTTGCCAGGATTACATAAAAATTTCTACAGAAAAATGGTGATTTGATTGAAAGAGACCAATGGAAAGATAGGGCAGTTCACAAAACAGAAGTTTGTATTGTCAACAGGCATATGAAGAAAACCGCTGTTCTTACCCTTCAAAGCACAGAATTTAGAAATCAAATTGTATTTTATACTGACTACTTGACAGAACTTTAAATGGTTCTATATGTCAAGTATGGCCTGGGTATATACACGTACATACCCAGCTGAGAAAAACGCAAATAATTACAAACATTCTGAAAAGCATTTTATAAAAATTAAGGGATGTGTGACCCAGCACTTTTTTTTTGAGATATATGCCTTGGAATATATAAATGAGGGCATTCACTCTTCCAGTAGTTAAAAAGAAGAAGTGCCCCAGACTTCATTCAACACAAGAAAGTTAGAGCTATCCTTGGACATTACACAGAGCAGAAAGAATGGGTGATGAATTCTATACTATTATTTACATTAAGGTGAGAAGCAAAGGAAAATTTATGACAGATGGCGTTCTGTCATTTATGTAATAAGTTATACAAAATAATATCGTCTAAATTATTTAAAATTTGATTTTTTATTTTATTGAAAATATCCTGACTATTTCCCCTTCCTCTGTTCCTCCCAGTTTCTCCCCACCTCCCCTCCTATCCTCATTAATCCACTTTCTGTCTCTCCTAGCAAACAGGCCTCTAAGGGAGAATAATAAACTGAAACAAAATATGATAAGATAAAACGAAAGCAAAGATATTGGAATTAGAAGAAAACAAACAGAAGGAAGGGAGTCCAAGAAAAGGCACAAGAAACAGATATAAACAGAGAGATCCATTCATTCCCACACCCAGGAATCCCAGAAAAACACAGAACTCATAAATATATTATAATATATATTTATCTACATAAATTTCTTCAGTGAGGCTCTATATGGAGGTTTTATTTCTCACTTGATAGTGGAAGCATTTAAGTCCAGCTAAGTCCAGTCCATTCCCCTCCCCCTGTAACTCTTGAACACTCCACTAGAGAACAGAAATCAATGGGTGCTCAGGACCGTCCAGACCATTTTGGCTTTGCAGCTCTGTGGGGTGCTGTCATACAAGTCACTAGCACCTCATTTTGATGGCATTGGAACACCACGCTTGCCGCTGGGTTTCCTCCCCGTTAAACTGACCTCATGGCGGGAGGGCTGCTGTTGCTTAATGTACTTATTCAGACACAGCAGTGGTGGAGAGACAGTTTGCTCTCTTTGCTCTTTGATGGAAATTCAGACTGCAGTGGAAGGGTTTCCAGGGCCGCCATACCTTGCCTTGATCTACTTCTGCAAACGGATGTCCTGCAGCGGGTGGGAGGCTCTTCTGGCTGTGGAGTCCCCCGTGCCCAGCCCTGTCAGTTCACACTGCTAACTTCTCTGACATGAAGGAAAGTTGGTTCTGTTTAAACAATTCAACCCGAATTCTCTGTTTTATTCTAACCCTGGAGATGATTGTTGAATCTATTGCTCTCCAAAACTGCATGTTTCCCTCAACTTCTCTAGAATGCCTTTCTTGTTCCTGGACCTTGGGGGCTGCCATCACAGTTTAGCCTGAGGAATCTTTAATTTTGTATAAGTCGGAAAAGTTGAAATTCCTTCTTCCTTGAAGAACAGTACTTTTTAAAAAAAAAAAATATACAAGCCACTTTACTTCCTCTTTCTGAGACCAACTTTGATAACTAAGTAATTTCTTTTTTTTTTTCTGTCTTCCTCTGAGCATTACAAATTTTCTAGACAATAAACATCTAAAACAATTTATGTATGTGTTTGTGTAGGAGACGTGTGTGTGTGTGTGTATGTGTGTGTGTGTGTGTGTGTGTGGTGTTGATCACTAAACGTGGGCAATGGCCTGTTAAGTAGTGTATACTGAGCTAAATTATCAAGCTTTTTTTCTTGCTTTAAATGAACAGTCATTAAAGCTCATTTAAAAATATGTATTTTAATTTTTAAAGACTAAAACAAAAATAAATGTAAGTTGGCTGGTACATGGGATGGCAAGTGATCGGCAAGTAAAGGTGCTTGCCAGGCAGCCCTGGAGATCTGGGTTCAATTCCCAGAACCCAAATAAATGTGGAGAGAATCATGCATCATGTCCCATCTACACACACACACACACACACACACACACACACCATAAAAACTTGGCCATTGTCCACTGTCTTCTGAAGAGTATCTCCCTTGATGGGGTCACACTGAAGTCATTATCGTCTCTGATCCTTTGCTGTGCTCTCATTTACTCTAATAAACTCTACCTCCTCCACTGAAAAAAAAAACTTTTATTATTCTAGTCATGGTGTAGGCAGGAAAAAAAGCAAGTGGCATGTGTTTTTACATTGAAGGTGTCACATAGGAGGACTGGTTCAGGATCCAGAGGTGGTCTCATAGCAGATATGGCCTCACACTGACACACCTACACCTCAGACCATATCCAGTGTTCCCTGAAATATACGTAAAATAGAGAACAACACATCTGTGAACACCCAGGAATCATACCCATCTGGCAGCAATCCATTCCAAATTCCTTTCTCAATCATCCACCCTATGTCAAATACGGAGCCAGTTGTCAAGGGCTAGAAAAAGGAAATAAAGTAGAGGCTGGTCTTGGGCTTCTGATTTTCAGGCAGGAATAGATGTAGATGTAGGCTTGTTTTACTTATAATTTTGCACAGATATAAATATATATTTTTGACTGTCAGAGGTCAGAGTAGGAAAGTGGATAATTGGTCTGCAATTGTCAAAGCTAAAGCCTTTCCCAAACTTGGCTGAGATTCTTCAGATAAAGCTTGCAGGTCAGACTTGGTCAGACATGGGCCAGTAAATCTGTGGCGATGAAACGACGATGAGCCACGGTTCGGCCTTTTCTTTGCTCTAACTCAGATGACAGTGATTTTGCTAGATACGAATGCCCAAAAGGCCATTGGCTAACATACATTTTCTTTATCAGGAAATATTAAGTTTTTATAGTTTCTACTTTGGTAATTTTTAAAATATTGACAAAAAATGCAGACTTTTTTAAAAGGCAAAACTGGGAAGGAATGATGCTTGTTTCTTTTAATCCTCATGGCTTGATCCTTTTCTAAATTGTGTATTTGAAAATTCTCCAGAAGAACAATTAACTGATGAAATTTTTTCTCAACTGATGTGTACATTCAGGATTAAAGGAATTATTAATTTTTCTCCTTCATCTCCTCTTAGTGACTTTTCCCTGGAGCGTGCTAACTACAAGGGCAATTAGCTAGCATTAGCCTGCTATTTCAGCTAGAATAACTGGAGCATTGGGTGAGTTTCACTCCTTTGAGTCATACTTAGACTCAAGGAAAGAAAGGACAGAGAAGGGAGGGAGGAAAGAAGGAAGGGAAAGGAGAGTAAGATTCTCATTTAGTGTCCAGAGGTGGGAAGGGACTTAGTTCTGTGATGATATTGGGAAAATTTACTTATCTTCCCCTTCACGAGAGTGATCACCCTACAACTACAGAAGCAATCCACCTTCTGTGGTTAGGATGAAGGCCTGAGCCACGGTATATGTGTTCAAACACATATACCAATGCTTTCTGAAATCACAAGATATAGAGGAATGCAACGTAAGCAAGATAATTTATCAATCTTTAAGCAACTGATGTTTACAAACTTGTGGATATGTACAATGTCGTAAACCAGTCCCCAAATAAACCAGTAATAGCACACTTGCCAAAAGTGATAAAACACTTAAAACAACTGAACACAGTCAAGCATGGACAACTTAAGATGGCTGCCTTAAGGATTCTAAGCAATCCCATTGAACTACAGTTGTGGCTTAGAACACGTGTTCAAGTATGTCACATGAAACTCTAAAAAATACTATGAATATCTCCAGGAAGAAAACAAAGCTAAACATTGACTCTATAAGAAATTGTTTCTGTGCCTTTATTCTGACAAAGAATGGGAATATTGGCGATGTAGTCATTTCTAACAATGATCTTTGGTCACAAAGTAAAAACAGGCTTTCTTTAGCACACACAGTTTCAAACAATACATTTCAGTTATTTGAACAGGTTTCCTAACCTACTGTTGTGAGACAATGGTCATGAACTTTGTTGACTTCAAACCCTCATGGACCTGAAATTCTAGTGGGAACATCAGGCATCAGCTTGTCTCTCCTTTTTGTTACCTGAAAATGCCTGCTTCATCTGTGAGCTACTGCACAGAAAATAAGCAATGGAGGTTTTAAAATACATTTGGTAGAAGTAATTCCACTCAAACAATCACTTACAGTTTCAAAATTAATTTATTTTGCTCATTTTAATTTCATGGACTTATATGTGGATTCTGTTACCAATTTGTTGAAAACACAGCAAATAAAATTAAAGTACTTATTAACGATCTCTAACTCCATATGTGCATATGATTTTGTATATTCCTTTAAATTTCCTTGTTATATGCATGTACACATAGGGTAAACATTTGTGGATATATTTTTATATTTACTAAAATGTAGATCAAGCATTTTTATATTTTGGACACATTCATTTTTCTGTTTAGTACAAAGTCCCCTATTTACCCCTGGCTGACATAGAACTCATTGCACAGACTAGACTGGACTTGAAAGATATGAATGTTCATTCCTAATTTTCTCACTGCCCACATTTAAGGTCCTTGATGCTATACTGTCAAACAAAGTCCATGGTCATGCTCTTGGTCATGTGCTGCCTCCCAAGTGCTGGAACTAAAGATGTGTGCCATCATGCCAAATCTCCATGTTTTCTATAATCCAAAAATTTACTATCAGTGGAATCTAAAGGAAGATCAGACAGGTGTGTGTGTGTGTGTGTGTGTGTGTGTGTGTGTATGTGTGTGTGTGTGTATGAACGCGCACGCACATGTGTGCATACTCATGCTCGCTCACACACGTATGTGCATATGAGGGAAATTTTTAATATATGGCTGCTTCCTGTGGTTGTATCACTGCACTTACTGGTCACTTAGAAACCCTCAGCAGTCTTTCATGCGGGAACACTAGGAACCACCAGTGTCTTTTTAGCAGTTGGATATGTATTCCATTGAGGGGATGAAACAGATTTTGTTTACCTGTTCTCCTTTGTGCCTCCTTACATCTATCTGATTTTTCTAGCATAATGAGAAGTAGAACTGTTCACCAAAAGGGGATTCGTATTTCATTTTTTTTTACAGGAATTCTGCCAAACTCTCTTTCAAAATGGTTGTGCCAAATTATTTCCACCAGTCATGCAGGAAAGTGAATGCATTCTCAACTCTTGCCAACACCAAAGTTTAACAAGTTGTTCATTTCTTGGCAAAGTGTTTGAAATTTCAGTTCTCTGGGTAACAAGTGTGGTTGAATATATTTCCCATGTAGCTATGAGCCAGATGAATTTTCTACATTAGATTTGTATCTGTGAAATTCAAATTGAAAATAAAATTATTATGGTTGCTTTTCTTTCCATGCTGGACACTGCTTGGATGGCCAGGAATCAGAAGCTAGATATCTCAATGACCTAAGGTAGAAAAAATTAAAACAATTCTTATGATATTCTGCTATACTCATAAATCGGTGCCTATCCCAATAGCCATCACAGAGGTTTCCTCAGGCACCCGATAGGAGCTGATAAAGAGACCCACAGTAAAATACTTGGCTCAGCCCGAATTGAGGATCTTCATCGGATACCTCCCCTTAGAGCTTAGTGAACCCTGTGGAAGAGTGGGAGGAAGGATTGTAGGAACCGGGGAAGTCGAGGGCACCAGGAGAATCACATGGTTCACAGAATCAACTAAGCAGGACTTAGGCAGGCTCACAGAGACTTGTGTGGTAATCACAGAGCTTGCACAGGTCAGGACTAGGTTCTCTGCAATTATGTCATGGTTGTTAGCTTGGTGTTTCTGTGGGATTTTTAACAGTGGAAGTAGAAGTGTCTCTGAATCTTTCTTTTCGTCTTGGGATCCCTTTCCTCCTACTGGATTGCCTCATCCAACCTTGATATGAGGGCTTGTGCTATGTTCATTTCATTTCTCTGGGAGGCCTGTTTCTTTCTCAAGAGGATGAGTGAATCTGAGAAGAGGGGAGGTGATGTGGGATGTCCTTCTGTATATGTGTTTCTTTTATTGGTTAATGAATAAAGCTATTTTGGCTAATGGCTTAGCACAATAAAGCCAAGCTGGAAGAGATATATATAGAGAGTAGGCAGAGTCAAAGGATAAAGATGCCTGAATGATGGAACCTTATGGGTAGGCCAAAGACTTGTGGCAATATACAGATTAATAGAAATGGGTTAATGTAAGATGTAAGAGTTAATTAATAAGAAGCCTGAGCTAATAGACCAGTGTTGCAACTAATATAGTTCCTATGTGATTATTTGGGTTTGGGCGGCCAGGAATGAATGAGCAGTCTCTGGTTACAGGAAGGTGTGTTGGGGCGGGGATCGAAAAGTAGAAGAATGGGAAACTGTGATTGAATATATTATATGAGAGAAGAAAAATACAAAATAAAGAGAGACAAAACATTAAGTTGAGAGGGAGGCATTGTGGGGCTGCCTAGGAGGAGTGTACATGTATGAAGTTATCAAAGAATAAAAAATGACATATTTTATAACAATTTGAAATAAATACCTTTGCTCCAATCAAAAAAGTATACAACTTTTAAATGTCAAGGATTTCTTTATTTTATTTTTAAAAAGAAACTATCTTTTTTCATTTTACATACCAGCCCCAGTTCCCACTCCTTCCCCTCCTCCCATTCCCTCCACTTTCTTTCCCACCCCAGCCCCCATCCACTCCTCAGAGAAGACAAGGCATATGGCTCTGAGGAAGGACCAAGTCTCTCCACACTATTTCCAGGCTGAGCAAGGTATCCATCCAAAGAGAATGGATTCCAAAAAGCCAGTACAAGCAGTAGGGATAAATCCTGGAGACACTTCCAGTGGCCTTCAGTCTGCCCCAACCATACAACTGTCACCCACATTCAGAGGGTCTAGTTTGGTCCCATGCTGGTTTCTCCCCTTTCTGGTTGGAGTTGGTGAGCTCCCATTAGCTCAAGTAAGCTGTTTCAGTGGGAGTCCCCATCATGGTCTTGACCTCTTTATAAGTATTCTCACTCCCCCTACTCTTTGACTGGACTTTGGGAGCTCAGCCCAGTGCTCCGCTGTGGTTCTCTGTCTCTGCTTCCATCAGTTGCTGGATGACGGTTCTATGGTGACATTTAAGATAGTGATCAATCTGACTACATTACAAGGCACATGCACGAGTGCACACACGAGTACAGGTGCCCATGGAGGCCAGTCAGAATTGGAGTTACAGGGAGTTGTCCAACATGGGTTCTGGGAATTGAACCCACGCCTTCTATAAGAGCAGTATCACCATTAGTCACTGAGTCAGCTCTCCATCCCTGAAATAGCACGTATTTAACCCTTGCTAGCAACAGCATGTTCCTTGTTCACTACCAATGTCTGTCTTTGAGTGTCTTTTATGTGTTACTTTCATAGACCCTGTCTAAGAGTAGCAAACAAAATAAGCCAGGTCTGCCATCATGGCTCTTATGGTCTTGTATGGGATGACAGCAGAGATCACCAACCACACAGCCAATGGCTGAAACACAGCTCATCAATAAAATGCTAAATTTAAACATTTCTGTTATCTCCTTATGGAGTGCTCAGAAACACTGGTTTATTTTAGCTCTACCAAGACCATGTAGAGTATTTTGACTTGGGTTCATCTTGTTTTTACTAATTTATTTCCAAGCTTCGCATCCAAGATAATCTACAACTATATTGATTACCTGTGTCATTATTAGTTCTTGTTAGTCATTATTAGTCATTGTTATGCTAAAACACTTGACCAAAGAAACTTAAGGTGGGCAGGACTTATTTTAGCTCACAGCCGGAGGGTGCAGTCATAGCAGGAAAGTCAAGGTAGCAAGAGCTTGAGGAAGTGGTCACATCACATCTGCAAAGGTGAGGAATACTCATGGCCAGGTATATTTCTCCTTATAATATAGTATAGGATTCCAGTCTATGGGATGGTTCTATCTATATTCAGGGTATGTTTTCCCATATCAATTAAAATAGGCTAACTAATCTAGATAATACACACAGGTATGCCCAGAGGTTAAGTTGACAATCAATGCTTATCATCACAGCATGTAAAACGTAAAATTATGCAGAAAGTATCAGGTTCATTTGCTTAGCTAAAAGATTTAAAATCTGTCTGGGGAAATGAAATATACAATCACAAAAATATGGTATAAGCAGACAAAGATTTCTTTTTTTCTTTCTTTCTTTCATTCTCTCGTTCCTTCCTTCCTTCCTTTCTTTCTTTCTTGTTTTTTTATTTGTTTTTTGGTTTTTCGAGACAGATTTTCTCTATATAACAGTTCTGACTGTCTTAGAACTCACTTTGTAGACCAGGTTGCCTCAAACTCAGAGAGCTGTCTGCCTCTGCCTCCCCAGTGCTGGGATTAAAGGTGTGCACCACTACCACCCAACCAGCATTGACTTTTAAGCAAATGGGAAAAACCACTAAAACCGAGTTGAGGTTCCTTGTGATGTAGGAAGTTTCAGCTAGATTTGAAATGTAGCCATGGAACTGTGAGTAAGTAGACATGAAAGGATGCCATCAGAAGAGATTCTCATTTCCTTATGATGTCTTTTTGACTGAAACCAGAGAATTGTCTGGAAAAGCAAAGTAGACTAAACTTTGAGAGGCTTTAAATAATTGAGATGTTTCATTTCATGCGATGTGTATTAAGGGAAATCAAGAGAAAACTCACAGCGGGGAAGGACACACATGATCAATGTTTGGTTTCACTCAATCCTTTCCCCTGGAACCTTGAAGTCAGGACTTTCCTGTACAAAAGTCGGCCTTCTTGACCTCGATCCTATTTTTGCCGTTTTCTCATCTCCCCAGGGTGGTCAGGGTCTTTGGGTTGACTTTGTCTCTGTGGCAGTTGCTTTTTGCAATATTTAGCATATTTCACGGACTGGAGGAGTAAAGCTCAATAGTAGACCAGACCTTGAATACTGCACAATTGCTAAATCTTCTCAACCAACCCCCCGGGAAACAACTGAGTTGCTTCTACATTTGTGGAACAAATCTAAAGATGATCCATGTACTTTGAATCATCACAGCAGAGCACTACTATGAAATACATTTGTACTGTGAAACACATGTTTGCCTAATTTATTTGAAGGAGTTAGGAAATAGAAAGCCCCTTCCTCAGAAGAATGGGAGGATTCTGTTTTCCAGGGTATTTTGAGAGGAGTCGTGCTTTTGCGGGGGCGGGGGGGAGTAGCCTTTTAAATAGCTCTTAGCAATCCCCACCACTGGCTTTTCAATTGTTTGTAAAATCATCTTTTCTTAAGGATGGGGTGCATTTCAAGCCATGTCAAAGGAGAGAATGTGGCCAAACTAATGGTCTGTAGTTTCTGGAGACTGACTTCTGTTTGCTCAATTCTCCCAACTCCTTGTGTTGATCAGAATTAATGTGAGCCAGCTGTCATATTGTAAATGGCACAACAGGAGCCTAAATGAAAAGAAACCTAGGTTCTCAGTCCACCAACCAATGAAAGTCAAGCCCGTTTACATCAATGTCAATGAATTCTTTGCCATTGGAGCCATTTGCTAACCTTGACACTATTGATTGCAGGATGGAAAACCCTTCTGATATGAGACGCAGATGAGCACACCCAAATGCACAACACACAGACTCTATTAGGTAATAATAATTCAATGTTTTCACCCAATGTATTTTGGGTGATTTTTTGTTGTTGTTGTTTAAAATATATAGCGAACATAGGCCATTCCATACTGAAAAATGCTATGGACATTGTAGCTCTCAAGATAAAACAGACTTTTAAATCAGCTACATTCATACCCTACATTCATACATGGAAAGACCCTCATGATACCCTTTGTAATGACTGTCAGTCCACATTTGAATCTCCATCATCTTCTGAGAAGAGTTACACAGTTACTTTTCATCTGGCTTTGGGATTTTTTTTCCTACTAGTAGTCCCTGTTAATGTATTGTTTGGGTGTTTCAGTAGCTGACTCTCATTAAGGTTGGTTTCTCAGCCGGGATAAGGAGAATTATATTAGTTGCTAAGACTATTGGGAACGAAATCATATGTTATGTCAGAGAAGATCATCCTTGCTGGCCTAACGACTCTTTCCATGCTCAGATTTCCTATGGTAAATGTTTCCTCATAAAATAGAAGTGAACAATGTCATCGTGATTGTGCTCAGAGATCACGATGAAGAAGGAAGAATTGACTGCTGTAATAAATACCCACACGAATTATTTGAAAAAGACAAAACACAGCCGAGGAGCTACAGGGACTCGTCAGCATTTGACTTCTTAAGGAAGGACCCTTTCAAGGTGGTAATCCAGCTCATGTAATTGCTCCAGAGACTGTTCTCTGTCTGTTACAAGCTTGTGACTGCTGCCGTGCATCATAGAATCCACTGCATCCCAAGCACACTATCAACATTTGAGGTCTTACACCAAAATGTGATGAAGCAATCTACTGAGTAGCAGCTGGGAAAGACTGGACACTCTAAAGATAATTTAACTGGCAAGAACAATTACTACATTCCCGCATGACTTCAGCATAGCTGAGGCTCTCGATAGTTCACTCTTACTCCCTTTGGGGTTCGTCCCAACATGTTGATGCTGCTTATTGCAAACCGCTGATGTTCTCTTCCTATGAGAGTTAATATTGACCTACTATAGTCAGGGAAATAATAAGAAATTCTGGATGGAAATATTGGATTAAAAACCATCTTTCTCATAGCTCTGTTGGCAAATTTTAAGACATACTCCACATTGGCTCCAAGAGCGCCTGTGTCACAAACTGCAGCCTGCCAAAGTGGTAAACTTCTTGATGAATATTAGTTGACCTATCCTGCTTGCTTCTCTTCTCCACTCCCAATATTTTGTCACAATTGTGAGTGTCTTTGAGATGACCCAGTAATATATTTGAACACAAATCCACAGCTCAGATTTGCCTGTAGACAACTTGTTTGGCAGTTGTATATTTAAGTCAGCTAGTGTTTTATTTCACTCACTTCCAGAAATTTCATTCTCAACTTTCTTCTGTTTTCTAGTTTCTTAAGGTGACAGACTCAAGACTGAAGTGGGATTCCCCTCTGTATATTGTGAATACTATTGGTTAGTAAAGAAACTGTCTTCGGCCTGCACATAGAATAGAGTTAGGTGGGGAAAACTAAACTGTATGCTGGGAGAAAGAAGGAGGAGTTAGAAAAAAACATGCAGCTGCCCTTCACTCCCCCAGAGATAGATGCCAAGACTTTTCTCAGTAAGCCACAGCCTCGTGGCAATACACAGATTAATACAAATGGGTTAAATTAATATATAAAGAGTTAGCCAATAAGAAGCTAGAGCTAATGAGCCAAGCATTAATTTAATTAATATAGTTTCTGTGTGGTTATTTTGGGACTGAGCTGCTGAGCAGCTGAGAACCAACAAGCAGCCTCCTCCAACACAAGGCATCTCTTGCACTGTAAAATAGGACTTGCATGGTGAAATATTACTGCTAATTACAGAGCACAGTGGTATAGACATTTTGAAATGTTTTAATTTGTATTTAATTAAAATATTTTATAATGTCCTTTGACCTTACTCATTTGCTTTTCTGAAGCTGGGGTTAGAATCCATGGCTGAGTATACTCTAGGCAAGTTCTCTGCTGCTGACACACACACACACACACACACACACACACACACACACACACAAACACACATATCATATATATCATACATATACATATATCAGTTTTAATATAGCCCTGGACTGATGCCTGTAGTACAAAGATATGGAAACATTCTTGGGTCTAGAAATTTCAGAGATTTCCATTCCTGGGTCCTCAGTGTTTGGTGTCTTAAAAATTATGGTACATATACTTTGTTCAATCATTTATGTTTCCAGTGATGAGGCAAATTTGATCTTTATTATTTCACCATTGCTAGAATCAGAAGTGTCCAAATCAGACGTGCCATATAATACCTCGGTACGTTTTGAAAAGTAAACTGAAACACAAGAGTATCACATACCCTATCTAGTGCTGAAGTCAGGGTTTAAAACTCAGATATTAAAATTTCAAAACTCAGATATTCAAATTCATTCTTGAGCACTAGTCTATACAGTTTTTTTTTAAGTTGGCACTTGAAAGTATTACTTATATTTAAATTATTAACTAATGAAACAGTACTAAAAATAAAAAGGGGTATGCGACCAAAATATTTTTAAGGTAAAATTATGCATACGCAGGCGGGGAACTGTATGTAGATCATACGGAGTAATGAGAGTCCAGAGTTGTGAAATAAAATGTGCTAAAATGTCTGAGAATAGGAATGTCCTAAACTTACTCTGAGTACCCCACATAACGGCTTAAATTCATATCTATCTTGTTCAGTCTTAGCTATTTGAAACTTCTATATAACGTCTATGCTTGAAGACTGCAGTTCTTTCTTGTCAGTAGTTTATTATGTCAAGGCTGATTAACAGAAACGCCGTCAGCTCTCCCTGTTGGAACGGTGTGAATAGCAAGCTTGGGCGATTCTGTGAAAAACTGCTGAGAGTAAGAAGACAAACGGAGGGTAGCATTGCCTTGCACCCCCTGCCATATTTGGCTTCGGTTGCTCTATTCTGAAAACGAAGCAGCATGCCATTTTAGGTCTGACAAATATGCGCAAACTCTAAGTATTAGACCGCATGTGTGTCCATATGCTCACACTGACAACCCACCTTGACATTTCACAGTCTCTTCCCAACGATGATCCTGTCTAATTAACACCGTTTCCTGGTGACTCCAGTAGCTGCCAAGCACTCTTTGTGTGGCAGCTGAGAAAGTGGTGCTTATTGCAAACCTCAAGGAAAAAAAAAAAACTACTGGAAGTTTCTCTTTCTCTTCTCGTTTTATGTCTAGACATTAAATTAATTTGTGCAAAACTAATGGCATACTACAGTGTAGGCACCTAATGACTGACATTTTAGGTTTCTGTGAATCAAACCTTGGGAGGATATAAATGCCACGAGAGACAGGGAATGAAAGGGAAGAAGAGGAAAAAGAAACATGGTAGGTAGCACAGCAATGACCTAAACTGCATCCGCAGAAACAGAAATCCAGGTCTGTACGTAAAATAATACATGGGGGGGGGTTGTTTGCTTGTTTTTGTTTTGGCTTGACTGAATTCAAGCCAGTGAAAGATCCAACATGGTCTGGTGAGAAGCTCATGAGACTTTCCCCCAGCTGAGGGCTGCTGGCACTTGCTGACACGGAGAGAGAGTCACTTTTCTTTGGGGTGCGGCTGTTGGTAGTTTACCCAGGCTCTAGAGGTCAATCACACATCCATGTGCATATGATCAGCACTTATAGAACCCAGAGGCCAATAATTGTAATAATAATAATAACAACATTGAGAGGAAGACAAACTGATTAAGGAGTTGAAGGAGGTTGGGCAGGACAGATGAGGTAACAAAACATTGTACAGGTGTATAAAATTTACAAAGAATCAATTAAAATATTTTAAAAATAAAATAAAATGACAAAAATGAATAAAGTTAATGTACCTAAAGGCCTTCAAACTGATGAAATACCCCATAATTCAGTGGTTCTCAATCTGCCTAATGCTGCAAGCCTTTAACACAGGGTTGTGCTGACAACAAGCATAAAACTATTTTCACTGCTGCTTCCTAATTGAAATTTTGGTCCAGCTATGAATCATAATGTAAACATCAGTGTTTCCCAATGATCTTAGGCAGTCCATTTGTAAGGGTCATTTGGCCCTTAAAGGGGTTGCAACCCAAAGATTGAGAATCACTACTGTAAGTCGACAAACAGAATTGGACATCGCATGAGATGATGCTTTGGATAGTCTTTATTCTCAAGGGATTTTTTTAGGCTACTATAATAGAAATTAAAATGCAAAACTGCTTGGAAAATGACTGGAGAGAGAAAGAGAGGGTGACTTTATTTTAAAGGTGTCCAGGACGAGTGGAGAATACTTGCTTCTTCACCGTTGCTGTAATCTTTCCCAATTTTGCTGATTCCAATAGCTGCAATGTCTATTATAATTTGCTTATGAGTGTTCCAAATTAAAGCAGTATATTCTTTCTGTTTAAAAACCACTAAAAATGTAATGGTAGCATAAAATGCTACAAATATTTTATATAGTAGCCATATACAGTATCAGAAAAGTTTAAACAGTAAATATAAACATCATATTACTTCCCCACTTAAAACTTCCTTTAAATATCTCACATAGTCACCTCTATGAAAAAAATTTCAACTGGCATTTTCTCTAGTGTTTTATAATTGATTAACAGTTTTGTTTCCAGTCCTTATATACTGAGTCACTTACATCTGTTCTCCAGGGTTCTGCATTCACCTTTCCAAACAATAGAAACATGAACATTCAGGTGAGAGGTATTACCTGCAACTCCCAGGGGATACTAGTCCTTGAATATTTAAAATATTTCATCATAGGCCATTGAATCATGCATTTTGGAGAGAACTGAGTATCCACTTCTGTAGGATTTTTCTGCTGCTGTAAAAATTATTCTGGGGAAATTACTTTTTTCCCCTCCTTATCATTTAATAGCTGGCTTTGAAGTGCATCCACCCTCCAGAGAGATAGGCTCTCTCCCAAATCATATTGCCGCTAAGAACCTTTTCATCAAACTCATACTAATCTTTTCTCCAGACCCAGGTTTGTATTTTTTAAAAATAATATATGAATGTAGCTCTGAATTGAAAAATAAATGATATCCAAATCTGAGTGACTTAGCAAATAAACGATGCGTGGAAATTGTAGCCCTATTTTCTCTTGAATTGTCTCACAAAATTGGTTAATGGGATGAAGATGACAATTGTCATTTCCCAATTATCATTTCTCAAACTCAGCATTCAGTAACTGAGTGTCAAGGGGAGCTCCACAAATCCTTCAAGGGTCAGTAATTAAACAGCAGGAGAAGAGCTCAAATGACCTTACCTTCTCCTTTTAAAATGAATTTCAACATTCTTTTACTGTGATTTTTTCCATTTCCAAATATAAGGGTATAGTCATTGCTCTTTCTTAGCTTCAACATGCAAGGAAAACAATATATTTTAGAAACCCGAGAACTGAAAAGAACCTCATCTTTATCGAGCTAGGAAGAAGTACACCAACCTGCAACCAAGGCTCTGAGGGACAAGAGAGAGCTGGACTAAATGTAAACACTTGTGCTCCAATCATTAGGCAAACTGCAGAGTACCTGTTTCTTCTATTTTATAAAATGGGAGTAATGATCATTATATTATAGGACTAGAATGAGGATCAAATAGATATCATATGTACAAAAACTGGTATTAATACTGTCTTAGAGTTTCTATTGCTATGAAGAGACACCACGACTATGGCAATTTTTATAAAGGAAAACATTTAATTGCAGGTGGCTTACAGTTCCAGAGGTTTAGTCCATTATCATCATGGCAGAACATGGTGGTGTGCAGGCAGGTCCGGTGCTGGAGAAGAAGCTGGGAGCTCTGCATCGTGATCTGCAGGCAGCAGGAGAGGATGTGTATCACGTGGCTTATCTTGAGCATAGACGACCTCAAAGTCTGCCTCCATAGTGACAGACTTCCTCCAACAAGGCCACACCTCCTAATAGTGCCATTCCCTATAGTCAAGCATTCAGACATATGAGTCTATGGGGCCATTCCTATGCAAACCACCACAAATACCAATACCTTCTTGACTCATGAAAAATGTTGTATATTGAGTTTGAATCTTATGAACCCATAAAAGCAATATTTACCTCCCAAGGTTTATGACATGTGGACCAGTTTACAAACACAAATAAAATTGTCTTTTCTTGGGATATTTTTCCAAGGAAATTTTATAAATCATCTTGATATTCTTCAATCCACTGAAGCCCCAGAGGGAATGACCTGACATGGGACAGCTAGAAGAATTCGAATAGTTGGTTTATCCAAGCTTAGCTCATTCTTCGACTTGCTAGTCTACTGTGGTAAATGCTGGCTGAATGTTAAACCTTCACCTTATCTGTAAGTCTATTATATAACAATTTATAGGCCACATCCTCATTAACAACAATAAGCTACAATATAATTATTAAAATATACTTATTTATTAATAATGCCCATGTATTTCTGTACTAAAGCACGCTACATAACTCTAAATATATACCAAAGATAAATGAAAATAGAAGTTCTATTTTCTCCACATGTTACATTAGGTCATCTTCCCCATTTCTTGAACATTGTATGCTTTTCCTGTAGATACTTGCATGGTAGTGAGTGATGGGATGGGGAGAACTATTTCTTAGAGGTTGGTTATAAACATTGCAAGTCTATAAGTTGGCTATATTTGTCCTGTGGCAGAATCTTCTCATTTTACAGGTAGCAAAGCCAACATTTTTTATTTTACCAGAATTGGAAGAATGTAGGCTATTTGTGAGGTCCCAACAAGTGCTTTTGCCAGCTTTCTGATTTTGTAGTCAAATATTACAATATGTCCTTTGAGTTTACAAAACTGCTTGGAATCCCTGCAGATGGTCCGGTGCAATTTTTCATGCCTTCTCTAAAATTTTCACAACTTCCTGAGATGGTTTGCACTCCCACACCTTCCTCTGCCTTTGCTTATCTTGCTCATATGAAATTCTCTATTTACTTCTTGCTGTCCCTCAGAGGCTTTCTTTTCTCTCCCACCTACCCATCAGAGGAACGAGAAACATCAGTACTGATCATTCTAACAGATGGAAAAAGGAGTGTTCCACTATAGCACAGAACAGCAGATAAATATTGTTTATTCTATGATCCCTGTTCTTAAAGATTCCCAAAGTCCTTTTGTGTCTCAGTGTGAAGCTGTGTTATAGACATTTTTGATCTTAGGGCATGGTATTTTGTTAATCTCTTTCATGGTTATCCATCTAACTCTTACTCATTATGGTAAACATTTTTTCCAATGACTTTGGTCAGACAACTCAAAGAAAACAAAGAGATGAAGGAAATAAGAAAGGCAATCCAATACATTACAGCACAGTCTGACAGAAATATTTTGTGAGACAGATTCTCACTATGTAGCTCTGGCTAGCAAAGAACTCACTTTGTAGAGCAGACTGGCCTCAAACTCACAGGGATCTGCCTGCCTCTGCTTCTCCAATGCTGAGATTAACGGATATGTGCCACTCAGAATTTTTAGAGAAAACCCAAGCTGAAACAGTGCTGTGCATGAAGCACTCAATAAGACAATTAAAAATTCTGGAAGACATCAACAGAATAGGTCACACTGAACACAGAGAATCACAGATAAAAGGTGAGGTAGACGAGTTGTATCACGCAGGGTAGGCCAGTAAGAAGTAGCCTGTGCTGCAGATGAATATCTATGTCAATGTAATCCATCATATAAACAAACTGAAAAATAAAAACCACATGATCATCTCTTTCATTAGATGCAGAAAAAAGCTTTCGACAAAATAAACATCCCTTCATGACAAAGGTCTTAGAGAGAGCAGGGATACAAGGAACATACCTAAACATAATAAAGGCAATATACAGCAAGCCAACAGCCAACATCAAACTAAATGGAGAGAAACTCCCAGCGATTCCACTGTAACCAGGAACAAAACAAGGTTGTCCACTCTCTATATCTATTCAATATAGTTCTTGAGGTCTTAGCTAGAGCAATAAGACACCAAAAAGATCAAGAGGATACAAATCGGAAAAGAAGTCAAATTCTCATGGTTTGCTGATGTTATGATAGTTTACATAATCGATCCCAAAAATTCTACCAAGAAACTTCTGTAACTCATAAACACTTTCAGTAATGTAGCAGGATACTAGAGTAACTCAAAAAAATCAGTAGCCCTCCTGTACACAGATGATAAAAAAGCTGGGAAAGAAATCAGAGAAACAACACCCTTCACAATAACCACAAATAGCATAAAATGTCGCGGATTAACTCTAACGAAGCAAGTGTAAGACTTGTATGACAAGAACTTTAAATCTTTGAAGAAAGAAATTGAAGAAGACACAAGAAAGTGGAAAGATCTCCCATGTTCTTGGGTAGGTAGAATTAACATAGTAAAAATGACAATCTTACCAAAAGCAATCTACAGATTTAATGCAATGTTCATCAAAATCCCAGAAAAATTCTTTACAGACCTCAAAAGAGCACTACTCAACTTCATATGGAAAAGAAAAAACCCAGGATAGTTAAAACAATTTTGTACAACAAAAGAACTTCTGGAGACATCACAATCCCTGACTTCAAACTCTATTACAGAGCTATAGTTCTTAAAACAGCCTGGCACTGGCATAAGAACAGACAGGAGGACCAATGGAACCAAATCAAAGACCCAGATATTAATCCACACACCTACGAACACCTGATTTTTGATATAGAAGCAAAAATATATAAAATGTAAAAAAGAAAGCATAGTTAACAAATGGTGCTGGCATAACTACATATCAACATGAAGAAGAATAAAATAGATCCATATCTATCACCATGCACAAAACTCAAGTCAAAATAGATCAAAAACCTCAGCATAAAGCCAGCCACACTGAACCTCATAGAAGAGAAAGTGGGAAGTACACTTGAATGCATTGGCACAGGAGGCCCCTTCCTAAATATAACCCCAGTGGCACACTGAGAGAAACAATTAATAAATGGGACCTCATGAAACTGAAAACCTTCTGTAAAGCAAAGGACATGGTCAACAAGACAAAATGACAGCCTACAGAATGGGAAAAGATCTTCACTAACCCCACATCAGACAGAGGTCTGATCTCCAAAATATACAAAGAAGTCAAGAAATTATTCATCAAAAGAACACATAATCCAGTAAAAAATGGAGTACATTCCTAAACAAAGAACTCTCAACAAAGGAATCTAAAATGGCTGATAGACACTTAAGGAAATGTTCAACATCTTTAGTCATCGGAGAAATACCAATCAAAACAACTCTGAGATTACATCCTATACTTGTAAGAATGGCTAAGATCAAAAACACTGAAGACAACTTATGTTGGAGAGGTTCTAGGGTAAAGGGAACATTTCTGCATTGCTGGTGGGAATGAAAGCTCATACAGCCTCTTTGGATATCAGTGTGGTGATATCTCAGAAAATTAGGAAACAACCTTTCTCAAGACCCAGTAATACCACTTTTGGGTATATATCCAAAGGATGTTCAATCGTGCCACAAGGACACATGCTCAACTATGTTTATAGCAGCTTTGTTTGTCATAGCCAGTACCTGGAAAGAACCTAATAGCCCCTCGACTGAAGAATGGATGAGGAAAATGTGGTACATTTACACAGTGGAGTACTATACAGCAGAAAAAAATAACAGCATCCTGAATTTGAAAGGCAAATGGATGGAATTAGAAAACATCATTTTGATGTGTGGTAACCCAGGCCCAGAAAGACAATTATCACATGTACTCACTCATAAGTGGTTTTTAAACATAAAGCAAAGAAAAGCAGTCTACAAACCACAATCCCAGGGAACTTAGACAACAATGAGGACACTAAGAGAGACATACAAAGATCTAATCTACATGGGATGTAGAAAAAGACAAGATCTCCTGAATAAATTGAGAGCTTGGAGACATTGTATGAGGGTTGAAGGTGAGAGGAGAGGTAGGGAGGTGAGCAGAGAAAAATGTAGAGTTCAATAAAAATAAGAAATAAAAAAGAAGTCCCTACTGACTCCACCAGAAAAAACACATAGGAAAGTAATAGGATACAAAATTCAAGCAAATAAACAATAACAACAAAAAAGAGTAACTGCCTTGTATACAAATGAAAAGCATACAGAGAAATACATTAGAAAAATAATACCATTCATGATAGCTTAAAGTAAATCTTGGAATTAATCCAGCCAAGAATGTAAAAGACTTATACAATGAAACGTTAAGGCACTGAAAAAAGAAATTGAAGCAAACTCAAAAAGGAAATGCTTCCTTACTAAGAGATTGTCTGGATTATTGTGGAAATGGCCATCCTGCCAAAAGCAATCTACAGATTCAATATAGTGTCTTCCAAAATTCCAATACAATTCCTCAAATAAATTTAAAAAAATGATAATCTTAAATTTCATTTGGAAATACAAAAGACCCATGACAGACAAAAGCAATCCTGAACAGTAAAACACCACTAGAAGAACCACAATTCAAGATTTCAGTTTCTACTATTTCGCTATAGTAATCACACCCATATGGTACTGATATAAAATAGATTTAATGATCAAGTGAATAGAATTGAGGACCCACAGATAAGCCTGAGTTTTGACACCATTATTAAAAAGACACACCATACTTGGAAAAAAGAAAGCATCTTCAACACGTGTTGTTGTTCATACTGGACAGCTAAATGCAGAAGAGTGAAAGTAGATGCTGGTCTCTTAGTTTATACAAAATTAAACTCTTAATGGATCAGGCACATCAACAAGAGATTCAGTATCTAATTCTGATAGAAGAGAAAGTAGGGATATCTTGAACTTACAAACACAGGAAAGGGGCAGGAATTAAGACCAACAATTAACACACAGGCATCATGATACCAAAAAGCTTCTATATAGCAAAGGATGCCACCATCTGGGTAAATAGACTGCCCACAGAATAAAACAAAAAACAAACAAAACAAAACTTTACCAGTTATACATATGACAGAGAATTAGCATCTAGAACCTACAAAGAACTGAAAAAAAAAAACACCCCAAAAACCTGAACAACATCAAACCAAACAATCCAATTTAAAAATGGGGCATGGAAATAGAGACCTCTCAGTTGATGAAATACAAATAAATAGATTTTTGTTTTTTAAAAAATGTTCAGCATCCCTAGCTACCAAGGAAATGCAAATTAAAACTACTTTGAGGTATCATCTTACCCCAGACAGAATGGTGAAGATAAGATAAAAGCAAAAACATCATTAATGACAAATGAAGAAATGCTGGCTTGGAAATAGGACAAGGGAAAAGCGTAGCATTTATTTACTGCTGGTGGAAATGAAAACTGGTACAACTACTATGGAGATCTGTGGAAGCACTCTTTACAAAGAAGCTGAGAAGCTTATAAAGGTAAAAATAGATCCACCACATGTTCCAACTATACCACTATTGAGCATATACCCAAAGGACTTATATCTGACTATAGAGGTACCTACTAATTCATGTTTATTGCTGTTTTATTATTAAGAATTAAGAAATGGAAACAGCCTAGCTGTTTATCAAATGATGAATAAATAATGAAAGTGCGGCACATTAACACAATGGAGTATTATTCTGCCATTAAGAATAATGAAATTGACACGTAAAGGGAATGAGAAGCAATCATTCTGAGGGAGATGAGCCAATCCCAGAAAGAAAAGTTTCACATTTCTCTCATTTGTGCATAGTAGCCTTTTTTTTTATTCGGGATACCTATAGATGTCATGAAATTAATAAGTGGTCATGGGGAATGATGAGGAGAAGAAAGATAAAATGTAGTAGTATAAAGGCTTAAAAGGATCAAAACCAGGAAGGGCTAAATTGGTGTGGGGGATGGGAATGCAGGGTAGAGGAAAGATTATAGTGAGAATACCTAAGACTAAAGCCTTTTTACAAAAGTTGTATGAAAACCTGTCTACAACTGTAGAAGCCTCCTAAAATACACACACACACACACATATATATCTATACATACATATGTATATATGTATATATATGTGTATATATATACATACATATATATAAAGAGTTTAAGTGGACTTACCCTGTAATGAATGGGGTAGGGCAGTTCAATGTCCCTACTTAGATATTATAGGGTAACAAATGAAAAGTCTGGTGCCAGGACTGGGTTATCTTTTTTGGAACTCCAGTGAGATCTCACAGACCCACAAAGATTACGATTATCTTTTACCACCTAGAACTAGAAAAGTAGGCCCTATGATGCAGAAATTACATACTTGAGGCACAGAACATGATAAAATCCAGCTGGTATAAGTCAAGTTTTATTCCTACTGAGTAGATTTCATAGTCCTGGAAGGTGCTGTGTCCACCACCGGAGGAGAAATGAATCATCAGTCATACCCAGTTATGAGTCCTGTGTGCTACAATAATGACTGGCTTGGAAAGACATGCTGCCCACTGGGGCAATAGTAGAATGGAAATTGTGACAGGAACCAACCACTTTTTAACTAGATTTAGGGGTGCTCCACAAGATGAACCCCACACCTGACATCCACAGGGTCATGAATCGGTGGTTAAATAGGTCATAGGCCCTGGAAGAGAACATACTACTATTACTTTGCTAAATGGACACAGTGTTAAACTAAATCTTAAGAACTTATTGATATACCCAGAGATTAGTGCACCTCTCATCCCTCACCAGAGATATTTCTCTTTGTAGAAAATGGTGATTAACACATAAAACAATCATTGGTCAAAGTACAGAGTATAAGAGAGTGTGGAATATTCAGCACTAAGGGAAAATTTGTATTACATCCCATTCTCCCATGGCTCAGGGATCACTAAGAAAGAGGGTCAATGACAAGGATGTAGATGACAACAAGGAAATACAGCTTTTTTGTCACAGCAGGAAAACCACACATATGAACACACAGTGGTTATCATAATATGTGCAATATTTGGAAAGCTCAAGCAAGACCAAATCCCAACATGGATAGGGGAAGTGGGCAGGAAGTCCCACCTCTAGCCAAGAAGATTTTGGCAATACATTGTTGCTGGAAAGGAAGAGTCAATTTTCTTTAAAAACATAGCCTCTGGTAAGTGGGTTCTGCTCCAGTGAAAGTCCATACAAACAAAAACATACGAGCAACACTGATTGATCTTGATGGGTATAAAAAAATCAAAACAACAATGACCGGGGAAAAAAAAGGACAACAAAGCTGTGTAGCTTTGGAAGATGGTCAGTATCAAAGGAGTTGAAGAAAGGGTAAATATGATAGAAATATATTGAATAAATTTTTGAAAGAATTAATTAAAAATAAATAAATAAATAACTTTAAAAAAATGACTGAGGAGGCAGCTCTGAGGATTCCTTGTCTGATAGAAAACTTCTTCTTCCTTTACAGGAAAAATATACAATTAGACCCCATAGAACTTGCCCATAGAACAAAAGGCACACAATTCAGTATTTTGAAATAACCATCTTGAACTTACACAACTGCCGCCACTATTTAGTCCAGAACATTCCACAATCCTCCACAGAACTCTGCAAGCATTAGCAGTAACATTTCAATCCATTCCTTTTGCTTACAAGTTGTTGGAAATCCCCAAGCAACATTCTCTAAGGGTTTCTCTGATCTGGAAATACCATATAAACAGAATTATACAATACACTATCTTTCATCTTTGGCTTTTAACATGTAGTACAAAGTTTTTGGGGTTATTCTTATGATAACATTACTCATTTTTATGGTTAAATAAAATTTTATGGTTAAATATTTCATTGTTTGTACGTGCTATACTTTTTTATCTACTTACTAGCTGATGGACATTTGTAGTATATCTAACTGGAAGCTATTTTGAGTCATTCTGTAATGAACATAGGTATACACATTTTATAGGCCTATTTTCTATAATCTAGGGGCACCACTGGATTATCTGGTAACTGCACATTTAATGCAGAAGAATTTCCTATTTTCAAAAAAGTAAAATTATCATGTACTCTTATCATCAGCATATGTGATGGCCTTGATTTTTTCTCAAGGTTTGCATTATTTATTATCTTTTTAAATATAGCTGTCTTGAAGGTTGTTGCCAAATAGTGTTCCACTGTGGTATGAGTTGTTTCAAGGGACTAGCAATAGTGGCCATCTTCTAAGGGGTTTATTGGTTATGCTGCACCTTATTTTATCCCCCACACACATGCATTTTGCAGAATAATAAAATAATAACACTCTTCTATTAGGTATAAAATGAAAATAAAATGAAAAGGACATTTTAAGGATGAAGAGGCAAAGGGAAATCAAAAGAGGTAAAGTTTTGATCCATCACTCAAAATGGTGAAATCATTTCACTAGTACAGTGTGTTTTGCATATGTGACACAATACCTATAATAACCACTAAAAGGAAGCTACAAAAGAATTCTAAACAGCACATCAGTGAACAAAACTTAATAAAGGTAAAGAAAATATGAAATGAAAAACTATAATATAACTATGATACAACTATATCAACTGTACATGGTCTATGCATACTGACACAAACACCCCCTCAAGTGACTGTGGTAGTGCACAATGGTAGACTAAGTTGAAGAGGCAGAGGCAGGAGGATCATGTGTTCAAGCCCAGCCTGGACTACACTCTAAAAAATGACGTAAATAAAATCATTCTCCAAACATATGCTATCTTCAAAAATCAACTTTATATTTAACATTGCAATAGAATAGAGGCATAAATACTAAAAAGATTATTTTTAAGTAAGAAATGGATATAGAATAAATAAAATAGATTGAACAATAAAGTAATAAATAAAATTATTATATAAAGATATAGCACAATATATAATATAGTATAATGCTTAATAAAAATGACAAAGTAGCAAAGAAGACTACTAAAGGTAAAGATATTAAATATTGACAAAATCATCACTCTTCCATGAACATTTAGAAATTCTGCAGAGTTTCTAAATAGATGAATATAAAACCATTGGAACTGAAAAGAGATAAGAACCATAGCTATTATTAGAGACATCAATGCTGCATCATTGTTCATGCTGCAACAATTGATAGACCAAATAGGTGGCAGTTTGGAAAACACATATAAAAACTCGCCACACTGTTGGCCAACAGAATATGATTAGCATTTGTTTATCAGTCTCTTTAAAGACAGAGTATATATTCTTTTCATGCACCAAAGGAATGTATACCATTGTAAAGCATATCCTGACCTACAACTCTTGTGGAATAATTCTCTTGTACCCTATAAATATGTGTCACTTGAATTTATTTAATAAAATGTTTATTGGCAAATATCCAGGCAGGATGTATAGGTGTGGTGATCAAACTAAGAATGATGAAAGGGAGAAGGGCAGAGTCAAGAATCACCAGTCAGAAGCAGAGGGAACAGGAGATGAACTTGCCATGCTAATAAAGGTACTGCCACATAGCACAGCTTAAATAGAAATGGGTTCATTTAAATGTAAGAGTTAACTGGTAACAAGCCTGAGCTATTGGCTGGGCATTTATAAATAATATTAAGCCTTCAAGTCTATTATTTGGGAAGCAACTGCTGGGTATTTGGGAATAGTTAGGTAGGAGAGAATTGTATGATTGTATATAATAAAAAATCAAAAGTTTAAAATAGTTGTGTATAGTATGTTCTCTAGCCACATAAGACACAAATTAAATACAATTAGCAAAAAATATGACAGGAAAATTTCCAATCAAAAGGAGATTAAGCAACATGTCTTTGTATCACTTATGGTTAATGAAGAATAATCAAGAGAAAATTTTAAAACACTCTGTGAAGAATGAAAATAAAAATATATCAAAAGTTATGAGCAGTCAATGTACTCAGAATTTGAGTATTGTGTTCATTCACAAAAAAGAAATAATCTCAAATCAATAATAACAGTTTCCACTCCAAGGATGTAAATGACTACGATGATGATCTTGGCTGTCAATTTGAACACATATAGAATCAACAAAAATCCAAGCAGTTGGGTATGCCTGTGAGGAATTTCTTGATTGGTTTATTTGGGGCAGGAAGCCCATGGGAAAAGACATGAAAGAAGGAAGTTTTACATTTTGCTTGCTTGCTCCCACTTCAGCTGGAAAGCTAATCTACCCTCTTGCTGAGGCAGCCTTACACTGGTGTTAGAAACTACTTCTTCAGGACTCCCAGGAAGACTGAAGAGCATCATCTACACAGGGATCCTCCCAGACTGCAGTACCAGACTGAAACTGCCAAGACATCTCACAGACTAAAAAACTGGTAGTTGTTCTTGGCCTTTGTGTTGGGAGACTGCCTGCTATTGTTGGACTACCCAGACCATTGCCTGTGAGCTATTCTAATAAATTCCATTTTTTCTTTCTGTCTACCTGTCTATATATTGTCTGTCTGTCTATCTATCACCCATATGTCTGCCTACCTGTCTATGTCTATATATTGTCTATCTATCTATCTATCTATCTATCTATCTATCTATCTATCTATCTATCTATCTACCTACCTACCTACCTACCTACCTACCTACCTACCTATCTATCTATACACACATACATTTGATTCTGTCCTTTCTGTTCCTTTAGAGAATCCTGACTAATAAAATGAAAAAAGCAAATGTAAGTTTAAAGCAAGTCAAAGGGAGAAAATAATAAAGACAAGAATAGAAAAAGGAATTTTAATGAAGCAAGAGTTGACTCTGAAAGGATTGATAAAATTGGTGAAAGTCTAATAACACTGAGAAAGTGGATACCAGCTGTCAAAGTCATGAATGGAAAGAGAGGTCACGATGGGCCTTACAGTCACAAAGAGTCTGCTATAAACAACTCTAGCACATAGATGTGGCACCTTACGTGAAATGGACCAATTCCTCAAATGACACACAGTACAAAACACGCAATACAAGCAATTCCTTATAACTATAAAGAAAACTAAATTTGTAAAACCAACTTCTGAGTTGGGCAGTGGTGACCCGTGTTTGTAATCCCAGCACTTGGGAGGCAGAGGCTGGTGAATCTCTGTGAGTTTGAAGCCAACCTGGTCTACAGAGGTCTCATAAACAGGGTCATCTCTGCTGTGCTGCCCAGACAAAGTGCAGGGTTTGCTTTTGTGTATATTGCCCCTGGTCAAGGGGGTCAGCTTCCTCACCATCTCAATTTACTCCCTTCCTCTCTTCAGATTTGTCTCTGTCCAAGGGATCTGAACCATTCTCTCCCATTCTCTCCCTGCTTCCATCTCTCTTCCTTTACTCCCTCTCTATCCCTTTCCCTCTTCTTTCCCTCTCTCTCATAAGACACAATGCCTTATCTCTCCTGACTCTAATAGTGGCCTTCTGGCTGGTACTGTAAGGTACCAAGTGGGCCCCTGTTTTCTCTTCTGAGTCTGGGTAGTGTCTCCCTTCTCATTCCAGTCGCTGTGGTGCAAGGCTGAGCCATGTGTCCTCATCACAAGGAGATCCTTATAGTATCCCACCACTGGGCTGTGTTGTGTCTATAGCCAATTCAGACCCCCCAAGGAAGGGTCTGTGGCTCCTGTTTGAGTGCCTTCCCATCCCTCAACTCCAGACCCAAGGGTCTGTGGGAGTGGGGGGCATCTCTGTGCCTATGGCTGATCCAGGTCAGGTTGACCTGGTGGCTGTTACTTGAAATGGAGGCCCCTAGACCTGAGAGCCAGGGGAGGGGTACCCTCTGTGTCCATTGAGACTGTTTTTTAAAAAAGAAAAATATAAATACAAAGTATCTAACATACTATTAAAGAAATTCAACAATATTTACAAAAATAGTAAACATGGCCAAGAGGAATTGATTCCTGGGCTAGAAGAGTCACTGAACGTCCAAACATAAATAACGATTGCTGTACTAACGCTGAAGGACAGTCACATGACCATGACAATAAAGAAGAAAAGGAATTTCATGAAGTTCAAGACCCACTTCATGGGGGAAAAAGGAATTATTAGAAGGGTGGCAGAAGGCAAATCGTTTGAACTGGTCAGTTTTATTTACAAAGTCCGAAGATTGCTTCTTACTTAAGGGAAGATTTTCCACATAGACAGGAACAGAACAAGTACCCTGTTTCTGCTACTCTTTATGAGCATAACACTGCAAGTTCTCAGCACTTGGAAAAGCAGAAAAGCTAAACAAAGAGCTTGAAGACGAGGAATAACTAAAATCCTATCAATTGGTACATGGAATGGTGGTTTGCTTGTGTTTATAGTCTAGATGTTGGCCCCCTCTTGGATAAGCAGAACCCAAATATGTTATTTTCCACACTGCATCATTTCATTTTCTAAGGAAATTTTCACAGAGCAAAACCTTTCAACTCTAATGATATCTAACTTACTTGTCGGATCATAGAACTCTTTTCACAAATTTCACAACTGCAGAAAACCCTGACTGTCCAAAGCTGTAGAATATTAAATATTAAAATAATCAAACAAAGATGTGCTACTTTTGTTAATACTGCTGAACATTATTTTAACTGTGGAAAGGTGTGTTACTTTTGTTTACACTGCATTTGCTTAATAATGGAAGGATGTGTGCTAATTATGTAAAGCTGTGTTGCATCTGCTTCACCTCACCTGCTCAAGTCATCTGATTGGTCTTAACAAAGAGCCGAATGGCTAATAGCTAGGCAGGAGAAAGGATAGGCAGAGCTGGTGGGCAGAGAGAATATATAGGAAAAGAAATCTAGACTCAAAAGAAGAATGAGAAGAAGAGAGGAAGGAGGAGGAGAACAAGGGAGGTGCCCAGGCTAGAAGCCGAACAGATGCCAACATAGAGAAGCAGTGAAAGTAAGACATATAGAAGAAAGGTAATAAGCCCTGGGGCAAGAGATAGATAAAGAGAAATACATCAATAAGTTAAAAGAGCTAGCCAGAAATGTGCCTAAGCTAGGCTGAGCATTCAAAACTAACAGAAAGTCTGTGTCATGATTTGGGAGCTGGTTAGTGGCCCAAAAGAAAAATTCTGGGATGGTTCAGACCTAGCTGCTATGAGGAGCTAAACAAACCCCCACAGCCAAATCCCCTCCTTACCCAGTACCCTCCACCTGGAATTGGGGAAAACCCGACTGTAGGCACTTGCCCTAGATCACATACTAATTGAGCCAGATTCCACGAAGGGCAGGACTACCCCACTCTTGGGAACATCTAAGAGTTGATATCTCACACTGTCCAGTGAGACTGAAGCTTATGGCTTAGGCCCCCCCCCAAACTACTTGTTGAAGTGCTTAATCTTTACCCAAAAGGACATTCAATTCAATGTCTTCCCCTGAACTCCCTTTTTCTAAAAATCTACCAATCAAAGCCTGATCAAAATAAAAGAATTATCTCACCAAAGAGGACATAAGATACTCAACATGATAACTTAAGTGAGATACCATTGCATTCCATCATAATACTGAAAATACCACAGTTTGATAATGCCAAATACAAGCAAGAGTGTGCCAAGTTGTCTCATTCATATATTGCTGAATGGAATATAAATGATACAGTGATCAAAAATGTTTAGTTGTTTCTTAAGAAATTATACTTCTAATTTTCACATCTTGCAACTAAGTAGAAAATACATAGTAATTTCTGACTATTATTTCTTAAAATTTGGTGTAAGTCTACAGTTATCTTAAAAAGCTTAAATTGAAAAATATAAATGGATATTGAACTGACATTTAATTGAAACACATTTACTTTAACTGATTTTGTTATTATTCTATTTATTTCTTTGGTTATCTTATAATGTAACAATACATTTATTATTGGTTCTTATTATTTAATTGTTCCCAATGTTTTCAACCTTCTTGAAGTTTCTTTGCATTTTTTAAAATTACAGTGGAAGTAGAACCTTCAGAACATTTAGCTGAGCCTTCCCATATAAGACAATATCTTTATTTTCTCCTGACTTTTAAAAAATTGACTTGAGGATGGAATTCTTAGTTTGAAATAATTTGATCTCTAATTTTAGGAGGCTTTGCCATAACATATTCTAACTCTGCAGTTGATGGTAAAAAAAAAAAAAAAGAAAAAAGAAAAAAAAAGACCTCTGATATTCGAATTTTTTGAGCAATCACCGTATTGGTTGCTTTCCTCTTTAAAAGCATCTAGGCACTTATTTTTTTCAACTGATTTTCCATATAATTTTTCCTTCACTTGTAGATCTCTTTGAGACTTTGGGGAAGAAGATTTATGTCTTATTTCTCAAGAAGCTTACCTATACGATTTCTGTAACTTTTTTCCACCAGCCCCTACCCCCCCCAGCCCCGTATTCAATTTCCAATTTCTGATTTCTCTTTCTGGAACTTTGGTTGTGTGGTTAATAAGACCTCCTCAAATGACCATTGATGATTTAAATTGTTCTTTAATTTACTTTTTCTCTGTCTTTATGGCTTTGTTTTTAAACTTATTTCCTGATCTCTTAAAAAGCCCCATTGCCAGGGTGAACAGGGTTCAACATGTCAGATCACAGCTTCACACCCCTCTCCCCTACTTCCTGTTTGCTGGACTACAATGTCCTGGGAATAGCTGGAAAACTCATCTGGAGGCGCTGTGCTTTCATCTTTAGGATCTTTCTCTTCCTGTTTGACTACACAGCGTCTCTCCTTTCTCCGCATCCCAGATCCTGCTTCCCAGAACTTGTCCCCCCTTCTCCTCACTGTCTTGAACCCATTGCTTGCAAAACTTTGCACATCTTAAGTTCGCAATGGGGTTAAGCAAGTCACTTTCTTCTTGTAGTCCAAGAACAATAATATTCTTCTGTTACCTAGCAACCTATGATCATCATTATGTATTGTTTGTGCTACTGTTGTCGTGTATTTCTAACAGACCAACTAGTTAAGAATAAAATTTTGAATCTACTTATCATAATTCAAGCACTTAGTACATTGTAACAGGATCAAATGAGTTGAATAAATAGATAGGCTAATGTGCTAAAAATCAATGGTTTTTTGTTTTATTTCTTCAACTAAGCATTTTCTGCAGTATTTCTTTTTCAAGTGTACTTGAACTTTTACTTTTTCTTGACTTGTTCCTTAATTGCCTTATATTTTTAAAGGTACAAAATAATGTCAGAGAACTCCTAAATCTTAGTTTCTAGTTTCTAACTTGTTGAGTCATTTTTACCTTTAAGTTACATGACAATAGGCAGTAATCAAGTTTTAATTGCCAGTTCCAGATGCTTTAATCAAATTAGCTTTATCAAAGAAAAAAATTGTGTTCTGCTGATACAACTGAAATGTCTGATGGCTTGTTAGTGTCTATGGCTGAGTCACACATCTCTTGGGCCATGGTTTAGACAGACCCAGGCCCTAGAAAATCCCTGATCCACAGTTCCACACAGACCCCGAATGCCTAGGATCCAAGCTCCCACCCAGGAAAGAAACACAACCTGAAAATGGGACAGGAGCCTCAAGAGTTGCCATGTTGTCCTCAATCTTGGAGCCCAAGAAAAGCCCCCTGAACCCAGAAACTAAGACCAAAAGAACGTCCCAAGTCCCTAGATTCAGGACAGAAAAAGAAACACCGGTTAGCCCCAGAAATGGAGCCATTTCTGCCCCGACCTGAAACTAACCAATACCTGAGCAGGGAAAACGGACCAATCAGAACCTCAGGCAGTTACTGACGGTTGGGATTTCCTCTCAGGCCTGGAAAGCTCCCTTACCTGGTCCGATGGCAGCCAATCCCAAGCCTGGAACTCTGGAATTCCCCCCTCATGTCACTAGGGGGCAGCCAATCACAAGCCCTGCCTGAGGCTCGACATTCCCCAAACCTCTGTCCCTATATAAATCCCTGATTTTTAACTCGTGAATTAAGTCTTTGTTTTTACACTGGCGTCAGTCTCCTGGTGGTGACTGGTGTTCTGGAATTCGGGTGTAAGATGTTCAAGGTTGATGCTACAGTCTGTGGAGATACACAGTGTTGCTTAGCCACAAGGGCCCCTTTAAAGATCAGACCATCCTGGGATGCTCTCTCTGCCTTGTTCCTTCTCTGTCTCCCCGTCTCCATGTCTGTTTGTTCGTCTGTCAGCCTCAAGTCCCCACTCACAGCATCCTTTTGCTCTTGACCCCTTCTCCCAGTGAACCTCTTGCATTCCATCAGTTGATCAAGTGATGATCTCAGCCTCTAACCTGAGCCGGCTTACCATTTGTCATCACAGGGGAGAGTCTCTGTCTGATTGGGCACAGGGTGAGAAATACCAGCCACACACTCCTGCGTCTATGGAATGAAATCACTCCAGCTGCCATGTCTTCCACACCGTGATGCTTCCTCTGATACCACAAAGAGGGAAAAGAAAAACTAAATCCTAACACATCTCATCCTTGTTTTAATGCGGCGTTAAATCCTAAGGATGAGGAAAGGAAAATAGGAGATAGAAACCAGTTAGGTCAATCTAGAGTCAGGGATCTGAGAAAGTGAACAGTTTTGTTCTTCTTGTCCTGAAGCAGGGTATGTCATTAGCTCTCTGGCCTGGAATTCCAGAAGGGATCCCTATTTTCTAAATGAACACCTCTGCCTGAAGGCTGTATGTGATGGTGTGAACAAAAAACAGGTCCCTGTGGAGAACAGCTTTGGAATTGTGTTTCCAGATTTTCAGAGTAAAAATAAGTTATTTCCATTTCTCATTTTCGGCCCATCTCTTGAATGATTTTAGGGTTTTAATAGATTGGTTGATGTTACAATAGCCTCAGAAACCATTAAAGCTGCAGATCTGCCCCAGACCATTAAGAAAAAGCTATTTCCTTCTGGTCAGAAAAGTGGAATCCATTTCTCACTCTGGGTGAAGGAGTATGATTCCGATCTTTTCCAAAGATTATATCATTATATACTACTGTCTCCTCTCTTAAAAGTGAATCCGGCTGAGCCTGTCACCTTGACAAAAAACCACCCTTCAGGAAGGCTGATTGCACCTAACGTCATGCTACAGACATGGGAGGAATAATTATCCTGTAAAAGAGATCATGTACCATCCTCCCCAGGAACTAATAGTCAAGTGTAGAGTTTCCGTTAAGTATTGCTATGGCGTATCCTTTTTTCTGAGTTACTCAGAAAGTTGGAACTTTTATTTGTTTTTCTTCTTTTCCAAAGCTGGGATATCTTTTCCCCCTGATGTTCTGGGCTTTCTCGGGCTTTCTCTGAAGCCACCCCCACACCTGCCTAAGGAGCTGCTTATAAATGATTCTGTTTTCTCTTTCTCATCTAAGTCTTCCTTCTCTGGGCAGAGGCCAAAGTGTCCTTGACTTCCCTGTTGTTTTGGTCTCAAATTCGAACAGAGTTGCTACTAAACTTCCTTCAAAGTAATTCTGTAAATTTCTTCGTGAGCCTAAGAGAGGGAACCCCAATTTTCCCAGTAATATAAAGTGTACAACATGGGTCTCCCTAAAATTTCGGGTAGCAAGGACAATGCAAAACTAATGACTTGCCAAAGGCTCACACTAACCCAAGCTGGCACTCTGTCAGTTCACCACCTCCAGGAGCAGACAGGCAACTGCTGCAGGGAATTTCAGGGAAGAGTTGGAGGGGCTTATGCCAAGTGACTAATATTAAAGCAAACTTTATGTTCAGATGTTTAAAATTGTCTGAGACTGAAGACTCGGCCCTCATATTTCCAAGGAGTAAAGGGAGAACAACTACCTCACCAAAGAAACCTGGGCTGCTTTCTTCAAAAAATAAATAATAATAACATTCTTCCGATATAAGAAAACCAGACACAGACTCTGTACATTTTGAGGCAAATTTTTCTTTTTATTTTTTGAATAAATACCTTTAGGTATAATATCCACGAGCGTATAAAAGACCACATCTTCAGGGATATCCATGGGAATACAGTAAAATAGCAATTTTACTAATCTTCTTATCTTTTGAGATTGTAATATAATCACATCTTTTCCCCTTTATTTTTTTTTTCACTCTGAGTTCTCCCATATACCCCCACTCTCTTGCTCTTTTTCAAATTCATGACCTCATTCATGGCCTCTTTTTACATTGCTGTTACGTGTGGGGTGTGTGTGTGTGTGTGTGTGTGTGTGTTTGTATTTTCCTAGAGACATAAGTACCACTCTGTATAATGTTACTTGCACGCATGTTTTCAGGAATGACTGTTGCTACTTTGTCTTAGTCACTGGTACATTACGGTGAAGAGACACCAAGACCAAGGCAACTTTTATGGAAAAAAGCATTTAACTGGTGGCTTGCTTACAGTTTCAGAGTTCATTAACATCATGATGGGGAACATGGTGTCACACATGCAGGTACTGAAGATTCTGGGCTTCAAATGAGCTTTTGAAACCTCATTTGGGTAACTTTTGATGTCTTGATGCTTTTGAGGTCCAGAAAGTCTCTCAGGGCTTTTCCTTTCCCAAGTTGAATGATAGGCTGGGTGGGGATTTGCACCGGGGTACCTGTCCCTTTATTCCATTTTGCCTCTTCGTACCTCTGTCAGCACAAACCTTGGCTCCAACATTACATTTCCGGTTGGTCTTTTTATCTCCTCAAACTCTACATTTCGTGTATCATTTTGCTTTGCTTGATCTTTTCCATTGAAGACCTGCATACTAGTGATTACCAATAACCATGGAACACAGTCAGTACTAGGTGTTAGGAATATTCCTAACACAAGCTCTCTGCTGAAACAAACAAATCCCAATCAAGCCAAATCACAACAAGCCAAATTAAAAATATCCAAGTTTAGTGGGATTCTTGTACTCTAGGGTGGTCCCGAGGGGAACTGGGAAGTCGTGAAGGCAACCCTGAGAGGTGGGAGGGAGTGTCACAAAGGGACACTCTGGGGAGCAGTTTAAAGATTTGGTGAGCTGTCTTGACCCTCCTCCAGGGAAAGGGTCAAGGTTTGGTGGTCACAGTGGTGGGGCCTCCAAAGATGGTGGCCCGAGATGGGGAATTACACTAGGTTGCCTTGAAATCTTCTCTGCCATCAAAATTCCTTCAAAACACTTCAATTTAGCAGATTTAGGGTAAGAGTAAACAAAACAAACCAAAAACAAACAAACAAAACCAGTCACATTCTTTGCCAAAATACCATCAGAATGGTCCCTATCCGAGTTGCTAATATTGTTCCCTTTGAAGTCTCTGGAGGACCTCATTATCCAAATTACTGTCAGAATTACTTTCTTCCAAGTTACTACTACAACGGTCCTTTAAAACTTCTTAAAGCATTCAACAGCTTTCCCAGCCCAAAGTCCCAAAGTTTTCGGCATCTCTTCAAAAACAAGCATGTTCAGGCCTTTCACAGCCGTGTCTTCCTTCTCATCCTAACCCATGCCTTGGTTTCTTGTCCATCGCTAGAAGGAGACATTGTGACCAAGGCAATTTACAGGAAATCTTACGTACAAATCATCGCAGGCCCCATTCCCAGGTTGGGAAACACAAACCAGACTCCATGGTTTTTGTATGCTTTTTGTTTTGTTGTTTTGTCTTACCAGTTTTTTGCTTTTGTTTGTTTGTCTTGATTTTCTTTTTGTTGTTTATTTTAGAGAGGGAGTGAGTGAGACCGAGACTATAAAGTAGGGAGTAGGGAGGTGGGGAGGTCTGGGAGAAGTTGGAGGAGGGCAGAATAGGATCAAAATATATCTCATGAAATACATCTTAATAAATTTTTATTTTCAGGGAGTAGAAACAGTGAGATTCTTCTTAACAAAGTTTAAGCCAGGAATCTCAACAGCAGGTAGAGGACAGACTCAAGCAAGATAACTGAAGAAGATTAATAAAGGAGGTATTAAAAACTATGGAGGAAAGCATGCATAGTGGAGGACCCTGGCCTAGGAGTGACAGCAGCGAGGTACCAGCAGTCCTAGTGACAAATATTCTCAGAATAAGGTGGAACTGTGAGGACTACTTAGAAGTCAGCCATATTTTGGATACTATGAGCTAAATAGCTGAGATGCAACCGACAGGAACCAGTGGAAGAAGAAGTCTTTATCTCTCATTTCCTTCCTTCCATTACATGAGTGTATTTGAGTCTGGAAAGACAACCACCATTTTTTAGGTTCTTGAGACTCTTAACCAGAACATGTGGCTAGCTTTGGGAAAGGAGAAGTTATTAAAGGGGAAATACACAGAAGCTTGGAGGTGTGCCAGAAGTGGCCTGTGGCCTAGTGCCAAGGGACTAAAAAGGGAGGGGTTAGAGGTTATGAGACCTTTTATGAATCTTTGTATAGTAACTCCTTCCCCTACTTTTTTTTTCTTCTGATTTTGTTCCCTTGACTGAATGAGGCCCTGGTAGGCTAAGGCCTTCTTGTCTTCCATGTGTTAATCTGTGGAATTCCCTCTGCTACCTTCTTCCCTAGTCTTCTGTCTCCAATTTCATCCTGATGCTCCCTGAGACTAAAGTCAACAGAAGCCACACTGCATGATACCTCAGCTGACATACCCATCCTTGTCAGTATCCCAGAGGCTAGAGAGAGAGAGCAAGATGGAGAAAGATGGGGAGAGGTCTGGAGGAGTTAACAAAAGGGATCCCACCTGGAGAGTCTGCCACTCCAAATCCTGGGTTATAGAAGAGAAAATCCATGTATATACTTAGCTTGAGTTTAGTTAGAGACTTAGTGAACTGGGGTGCTCAGATGAAGCAGGGATGCTAGCTGATCTTAGATCTTTGGCAAAGTAGCTTGTTCTTGTCTCAAAGCACAAGCAAATGGAGTCACAGCTTCACTCAGCATACACACTGGGTGCAACAGTCAGCTTTGGCTAGAGTCCTGGGCTCCAGAGGGTTACAAGCTGTAATTTGTACTGAGATCTTCCAGAGAAAAACTGGCACCTCCTGCAGAGGAAGCACAGGCACAGTCTTTCCACACTGTAACTAGCAAAGCATAGTCATCACTAATTGAATGTGACAGGGCACTTACCCCTCCCTTTTGAGAACAAGATACTGATTCAAAGAGTATTCTGTCTCTGGACCCCAAACAGCACACACAACAGAAGCCACAGAGTTAGCTGGCTCTATTTCTTCGTGAATAGATTCTTCTGTGTGGAGTGTCATGGGGAGCCCTAATTTGCAAAGTCTCCCCCACTGCTCACTCTCACTACTCCAGCAATAATCTTCCCATGAATTTAGTTGGCCTCACTTTACCTCTTGGGCTATGGTGATCTCAGCTTTGTTAGTGTGCAGCATGGACACCCATAATATTAAGGAAATGACCCAAATAAACCTCTCTCAAGCAAAAGACTAGACTCAAGCTTTTGGTATTAATGTCCAAAACCAGATGAACCACAGCTGGTTCCACGTTGTGCTCAATAACATCTCCAAAATATTGCTCCAAAATACTGTTGTTTTACCTAGGAAAAAGGGTAACATGGTCTGGGTATACAGCTTGACAGGAACATGCATGGTTATCATATATGAGTTTCTATGTTTGAGTCCCGGTTACACACACACACACACGAGAGAGAGAGAGAGAGAGAGAGACAGAGACAGAGACAGAGACAGAGACAGAGACAGAGAAACAGGGACAGAGGAAGGCATACAGAAAGAGACAGAGAGACAGAGACTGATAGAGTAACAGAGACACAGAGACAGGAAGGGGTAAGAGGCAGGCAGGCAGGAATGAATGAAGAAAGGAAGGAAGAAAAAAGGAATTTAAATCCTCTTCTATTAAATGAAAGTTCCTTTTGAGGTTAGTGCAGCTGATGAGTCATAAAATCTCCTACGTCAATTTATTCTCTTCTTGCACAAATGGTATTTTGTTACTCTTGACTAATATTAGAGTCAGACTCCTAATCTGAGAAAACAGAATTTATGGGTATTTCTAAAGTAAACAAATGAAACTCAAATCTTGAATGGCTTTGATTAACTGTAAGTACGTCTGGGTGGCACAGAGAAAGGAGAATACAGAAGAACTAATAAAAACAATATAAATATAGTCAGCTATCTGTTCAATAGTTATGGCTATGAATACTCTTATTATTATCTATTGCCTTACCAGTACTGTGCTGTAAACCTGATCAAAATTCAAACGAGAACAACGGGCATTTACAATTGCTCCTTAGTAGGCAGGCCAGCTGGGCGGGTCTTCTGGTTGTTGCTGTACATTCAGATGCCATGTTAGCCCTGGATTGTAAGGTAGTTCTGTTGACCTTGTGGCTGGACTGTCTCACATGCTCAGAGTGCCTGGAGACCGTACCTGTCTTCTGCAGGTCAGCCTAGGAAAATAGGGACTAAAGCTCAAAACAGACACATTCACGGTGGCATCATTATCTTAAGACCAACTGATCCCTGGATAAGAGAAGCTGCAAAAATGGCTTTGAGTATAGGAAGAGGTAGAAAATTTTACATTCAGTTTAACGTACTACTCTACTTGAATTTCCTTGTAAACAATAGTCAAAGACTTAAGAACATCTGCTAAGCTTCAGAGATTTGGCCATGGCAACAGTAGCATGCTACTACAATAGGACAGCCAAATTTGTACTTAGAGGTATCTCTGATACACGCCAACTATTTTTATGAATGTGCAAGTTTGGCTAAAATGGACTTTATAGTATTTGAAGCATCCCATTTGTGCTAATTGAACAATCAAATGTGGTGTAATAACTGTGCTATGACACCTTTCTTAAGCATCCTTTGAACCAAATAATCTTTAGCCTCTACACATTTTTATGTATTATATTTAATTTAAATGTGTTATTTTCTGATAACTTCCATCTCACACTTGCTTTTAAGGACAGTTATTTGTATTGCTCAGTCTGGGCGTGTGAGTCTTCAGACGGAAGGCATTTGTATAGCACATTCACTCACAGCACAGTTGGATAGGACTATTGATTGCTTCCCTTGCTCACCAGCTCCAATAGTACTTTCTAGTACTATGAAAGCTAGAGGACAAATAGAACACGTTCAGATTAGATCTGCTCAAGTCATCTGATTCTTGTGTCCTAAATATGTTGGGTCTTCAGATACAGGAATTAGCCTTCAGCAACCAATGGCAATAGCTATAGCCTTTGTTATTTTGGAAGTCAGCTGGAAGAAAAAAAGTTCTGAACATGAAGTCGGATGCGGTTTGGCCTCCCAGTAACCTAGGTCTCTTGGGTAGGCTCGCTGCTCATGGTATATAGAAGCTCAGCTTCTTTAAAAGGCTCTGCTGAGCCCTTGAGCATCTGCCTGCCAGCTAAAAACTCCTGCCTTATCATGGACACTGCAGCTTCCTAGAGCTGGAATGGTTAAGCAAGTTAAGGGCAGAGCAAGCCACTAGCATGCCATATGCTAAGCTAGCTGTGCATGTCTAACAGGTAAAGGTTTGGCTCACACTGTCAAAAGAACCCTACAGACACACAAAAAGTCAGATCCAGAGTGAGAAAAATCTCTAAACAGATATAGAATGTGCTTAGATGCTAAAGAAAGAAAAGAAAATGGATATATATAGTCATAAAAAATAGTTGAAAAAAATGAAGTCTTTAAAGAAAGAGTAAAGTAATATATTTTTAAAAAGGCACATAAAGATGGGAAATACACAGGATGCCTAGATCTTGTATGGTGTTTGGTTGACTTTGAAATTTTGTATGCTAATGAACAAATGCAAAAGCTGTTAAGAAACATTGGATTATGGAAGCTGCTAAGTTAAACCAACCTACATATTTTTAAAATGTCTTCAGAATGAAAGTCAGAAAATATGTTGCATTGGGGAGAGGTTTTGTTTTTGTTTTTACAGGAAACAAAAAGCTATCGATTTCTTCAAAATTAATAAAGACCAGATTCGATTGGGGAAGACCTCCTGAAAATCTTGGCTACAGACATGAAGAGAAAAAAAAAACCAAGAAAATTAACAAGACAGGTAATGTATATGCTGATCCCTCTACATGGGACCATCTCTGGGACTGGAGGAGACATAATAAATTTAGTTGGCTACAGAGTCCTCTTGACTTATTATTACATGCCTTTCTTACATAAGATATGAATAGAGGTTTGTTTATACAGTTCACATAGACTGATAAAGTTAACAGATGCTTTTTATATGCTCAAACATAAAACAAAAAAGTCACCTTTAGCTGACTTGAGCATATTGCACATTTAATATTTGTGCTAATACAGATATGTATGTTGCCTTTAAAAGTTTGTTTTCAGAACAAAAGGACCAGACATAAACAAAGACAAGTAGCTCATATGATTAAGTCTCTCAGAATGCTCCTGTTGCAGTTTCCTCAAAATTCTGCATCCAGAACAACTTCAAAGCTGCTAGCTGAGATTGTTCAGCCTCATAGACTACTCCAGTCAGAACAACAGATAAGCTCTATACTTTCCCATCATAAAAGGCTAAACAACAAAAAAATAATACAGCTAGCTCTCTCAGTATTTAACCATTATCTCAATTTTCTCAGGGTGCCCTACAGATGCTGCCACTCCCAGACAACAAGAAGCAGTGTAGAGAACACAACACTCACATTCCCCAGAGGTGGGATGGATGCTTTTTGTTCATCAATTCTGTTATGGATGTTTGTCATTATTTAGGGGTGTTTGGTTGCAAGTTGTTACTAGTCATAGTAAAGGAGGAAACAAAACAAAGGAGGTTAGATTTAAGGATCTCTTTCTGAAAAAAAAATGGGATTATAGGAATGGTAAGATACAAGGGTAGATTATTGAATCAATTTTTAGACAAGAAACAACTATTAATCTCAAATATTTTATATTGGTATGAATTGTTACATATTGATAAAACTTTAAGGTTATTTTTGTGAGAACATACTCTATATGTTTCTATTCTTATTTGAGATATTTTAATAATGAAGTTCATTTAAAATGTAATATAAAATTCTATTTCTTAAAAGTTTATTATTATAAACCATTTCAGATAATTTAGAAACACAGGTTATTAGTCGGTTATCTATACAAACTTTCAGTCATGTTAGGTATGCTTTCAAGGTCAACCAGATATATATTTTAAATAGATGGTTTTCAAACACGTCAGAGACATACAGAATATGGTATTTTTAAGATGTTTTAATTACCTAAAGCCTTTCATGACTGTGAAGCATATCTGCTCCTGGCAACAGTAATTTACTTCAAAAAATGATATCGGTATTGAAGAACCTCCATGTGTAGTTTGCGTTTACTTGTGACAAAGTTAGCTTCTGGGTAGAAAATTTCCCTTGCTTTGACTTCTGACAGTATGCTGTTCAAACTGAACAAGCTGGACACAAAAGAAAGTGACTGTCATACTTTACCAAGATAAGGTCCAGGCAATCCTTTAACTGATTCACAGAAAAATCTGTCAGATATTCTTCACACATCTCCTCCTTCACACAAAAGTCTATCAAATATTCAAAGCTTATAGCCCAAATATGGATGCCCCAATGTTGCGGAAAAAACTTGGGTGATGGTCCAGGAATATTATATCATATCTTTTCATGTCATAGATGAGATTGAAGACTAGATAGTTATAGTTACAGTTTTTCTTGTTACAAAATTCAGAAACTTACATAAGAGATGGAAAGTCCATAAGGTTGAGAAACTTAAAAACTTAAGTTGTTTATTTATGAATGTGTTTTTAAGGTCGAAAAAGGTATATTTTGTATGCTGATACAAGTTATGACAGAAAATGATTTAGGCATAAAACTTAGAACTCACTAGGATAGGAAACCACATTACTTTCTCCAAATTTGTCAAATACAAATGGACTGGACATTATGAATGCATTCCTTACCTGATAGTTGTACTTAATGTATATTGTATATAGTTTTACTGTGTTAGTGTTAAAAGCTTCCCCTTTTTATTTAGACAAAAGATAAATGTGGGATATTCGATCACACTGTGAACTCCAGATTTATATTTGTATTAATGAAATAAAATCAACATTGGGTCAAGAGGCCAAGTTAGCAACTAGTTGACAGAAAGTAATCATGGAGAGTCATAGGGTGTCTATAAGATGATAGAGAGATACACAGGATTTAGTGGGGAGGAATTTAGTGTAGCATGGTTTCATGTGTTTTGATAGTGTGGAAAGTCTTTCTCTTTCTGAGACACTGGGAAAAACAGAAAGTCAGCAAGTTGATTCTCAACTCTCTGAGCTAGCAGGTTTTTCACCCCAGTCATTGACTCCCAAGTCTTATTGATAAATAGAATGATAGAGATTTAATTAAAAGTTGTATTTGATGGCTAAGACATAGCTAGTGTCTGTGGGGAACACTATTCCCTAAAGGCCATGGCCTGAGTGGCCAGCCCACTGCCTCTATCAACAGATTGGTGCTCCAACATGTACAAACTAAATCCACTTAAAACCTGAGAGTATTTGCAAGGAATTTTAGACACACACACACACACACACACACACACACAAACACACACACACACACACACAAAGCACACACACACACACACACATTGAACACAAATGCAAAAGTTCTTCATAAAATATATGCTTACTAAATTGAGGAATATATTAACAAGCATTACTAACATACACAAACCAGCAAATGTAATATCCCACTTAAATAAGTCTAACAGCAGAAAGCACATAATCCCTTCAACTGATGCTGAATGGCATTTGACAAAGTTTAGCGTGCTTTCTCTATAAAAGTTGTGGAGATATTTGGAAAAGATAAAACATACCTCAAAATATTAAAGGCTATATATAACAAGCCTGTAGCCAATATTATATTAAGTGAACATCAGGAAAAAGACAAGGATGCCCACTATCTCATATTTGCTGCAGTGTCTGAAGTCTTAGCAATAGCAATTAGATATAAATATGGATTAAAGCAAAAAAAATGGTAAATGAAGAAATCCCATTTGCCTATGACAATGCTCTTTACTTCAAAGACCCCATATCATGTGCTATACTCCTAAAACACTAATAAACATTAATAATAAATAATAAACAGTAATATTGCAGTATACAGAATAAATAAAAAGATAGCAAGACAATAGTATTCACACATATCAACAATATCCTCTCATAAAAAGAGATTAAGAGAACTTTCCATTGCAAAGGAACTACCAAAAACTAAGTATTGAGGAATATACCGAACCAAGTAAGAGAAAGAGCTCTATAATGAAGAGATCAGTATATTGGAAAAGGAAATTAAAGAAGACACTAGATGACAGAAAGATTTCTCTGTATGGGAGACTATTGCGAAAATGACTATTAATCTACACATTTAATATAATATCTTTCAAAATTCCGATGTTAGGTTCCAAAAATTTAGAAAAAAAATTCAACTATTCATATCGACTCATAAAACACACAAATAACCCTAAGTATTTCTAAGGTGCAAGAATACTGTTAGAAGTATTATAATTGCAGACTTCAAATTATTCTACAGAACTAGTGGTTAAGAAAGCTTGTTTCTGACATCAAATAAACAGGTAGAATGAGGGATCAAATTAGAGGACCTGGAAATAAAGTTGTTCCCACTTATTTTGACAAAGTAGGCAAAAGCATATATTGGAAAAAAGACAGCATATTCAACAAACAGTGCAAATAAAACTGGATATCTTCCTAAAGAAAAAAGAAATTGGATTTATTTCTCCCACTTTGTACAAAAATCAATTCAAAATGGATCAAAGACCTCAATGTAAAACCAAAGTACGCTATAGGAAAAAGGATACACTTCAAAGCACTGGAGTAGGCTAAATTCTCCGACAAGAATCCTAACAAAACAGGAACCAAACCCAGAGTCAACACATGGAATTACATGGAAATAGAAAAGTTTTTGCAAAGCAGGGGATATTACCTAGAGAGCAAACAGACAGTCCACAGAATGAGAGAAAATCTTTACCAGCTACACTTCAGGCAGAGGTCTAATATCCAGAATTTACATAAAGTGAAAAAAATTAAATTCCAAGGTAACAAAACTCCCAACCAACAAATGGACAGATGAACCAAATTTAGAGCTTTTGTGAAAGGGAACACAGATGACCAATGATTATTTTTAAAAATGTTCAATATCCCTAGCCACCAGGGGAATACAAATTAAAATTACTTTGAGATACTACCTCACTGTTGACAGTAATTAAGAAATACAACATCAGGAAGATGTTGGAGTGATGTGGAGAAAGAGTGAGGGGGGGGATTTAGTCTCTGTTGACGGTGGTGCAAAATAATACAGCAATTGTGGAAATCACTTTGGAAATTTCTTCATAAAATAAAAATAGAACATGCGAGTGCATGACCCAACTATTTCAGTCTTAAATACATATCCTGAGAACATCATATTCTACCGTATAGATGTCTATACTCCTGTGTTTATCACTGCTGTGTTCATTATATCAATGAAAAGGAACTAACCTAGTTGTCCATTCATAGAAAAACGGACAAAGAAAACCTTGTACATATGTAGAACAGAATATTATTCGACTCTAAATTAAATTAAAATTAAATCACAAAATTTAAAGAATGAGCTTATAATGCACAATACTAAGAGAGGTCAGGCAATCTCAGAAGGAAAAAAATTGGCATGTTCTCTCACATATGTTAATAATATGCATGCGCACGAGCCCTTGCACATACGTGCACATATGGGTGGGTGTGGTATAAGATTTAGAAAGGAGGAGGAGAAAGATTAATATTAGGTGTAGAGAAGGTTGGAATGCAGATAATGGACATGTGAGTCGTTAAAGAAGATATGAAGTTAATTGTTTTCTAGTCTTTCTTGTGTGTGTGTGTGTGTGTGTGTGTGTGTGTGTGTGTGTGTGTGTGTAGGTTCATAAAAATAAACTTGATGGTGACAAATAAGAAATTTCAGCTGCAGAATGGCTACTCTAACTGGATGAAGTTCATTGACATGTGTCAAGCTTGGGTCTGGTTAATGTTACCATGCAATTTTTTTTTATTTGAACATTCTTTACAATAAAGTTTTAATTATTATTTTTTAAATGAAGCCTCATTGGACCACAGACACAGAGCTCTTACTGGGGTGTTTTCAGTCTGCAATGGTGAAGTATCAGTGACAGAAACCCTGAAAGAAACTGCCAGAAAGGTCACAAAGTCTGAAGGATTTATGCTCTAACCTTTGACAGAAAATGTTTGCCATTAGAGCTACTAATTGGATGCTATCTAATAAGTTATTTTGAAAAGGAACCAGGAGTCAGCATCAGACCACTTATGGACAAGATTAGAAATAAGATATGAGATGATTCAAGGTCTCATCTGTTTCACTCTGGGTCTGGGTCATATACCTCAAATTGCAGAGTAAAACTTATTACAAGGGTTTTCCTCTACTGTCTTTTTCTGGCAACTTATTTCTTTTAATGATAAATGCAAAACAGCAATTAATTTCTTTTAAATAACTTATTATTTTTCCTTTAGCCTTTTTGGCCTATGTATTTTGTGTATCTTCATATTTATGTTTCTGTTTTTGTTTGTTTTATTTTTCCTGTAATTTTAAGGAAACCATTTTTTAAGTTATTTTTCTATTTGCAGCATAATCACGGTCACCTGTTCCCCGTCTTAGCCATCCTTTTATGTTCTTTGTGAATATTGGTCCATGTTTACCTGATACTTGTCTTCCTGAATATGGATAGTATTTGTTAGGGAAATGCATACACTTTCATAAAATATTTACATTTACTCGAAGTGCATATAGACATAGTGAATTATATTCAGTTGTTGTGCTGAATCGTTTTGTATCAACCTGCTATGAGCTCAAGTCGTCTGAGAGGAGGGAACCTCAATAAAAAATTCTTCCATAAGATGGGATGTTAGGAAACCCTGTAGGACATTTTTCTAATTAGTGACCCATAGGGGTTCTCCCAGCCCATTGGTGGTGCCACCCCTGGACTTTTGGTTCTGGGTTTTATAAGAAAGAAGGCTGAGCAAACCAGAAGGAGCAAACAGTAAGAATTATCTCTTCATGGCTTCTGCATGAGGTCCTACCTGCTTGAGTTCCTGCCCTTATTGCTCTGGATAATGAACTATGACATGGAAGTGTGAGGAAAATAAACTGTTTCCTCTCACAACTTGCTTCTGTTCATGGTCTTTCTTCATAGCAATAATAATCCTAAGACAATTGTTTCAAAAGTTCAGTGATTTAAACAGTAAACCTAGAACCTCTTTTTGGGACTGCAAGTATTCTTCACAAAACTTGATCAGCAATGACAGATTATTCATCTATTTTGGTCTTTCAAATCAGAGGGACACTAGAAAACAATTTGAGTTGCTCAATTTAGTTAAATGAAAAATGAAATTGGTCAAAGCCTTGCCTGTTAATTCCCTAGCATCCATGATATCAATATTCATCTAAAATAGATATTCAAGTGAGAAAAAGTGAGACTTCACATTTCTATAATCATGGCAGATTGACATAAGTGGTGATATGCACTGTAATTACGTAGCTGCTGCAGTAGCGTTGGGATTCATTTTAAATAAAACACATCACTATGCTAGCTCCCTTATGATCCATACTCACATATGTTTTAAGTACAGTTCTTCTCTATGAAAACAAGTGATTCTGTCCTGATCTATAGGAAAGCCATGCAAAGAAATTTCAAAGTAGAATGACTCAAACCAGCAATTTCATCAGGACCAAAACCCTATAAAATACATCATAACAAAACAAAAGATCTTCCCCAGTCTGCGGACAAAAACATTGAAAGGTAATGAGAAAACTTGTAGTGTTTAAATTATTTTCCTATTGCTATAGCAAAACACCATGACTAAGGCAACTTATAAAAGAAAGCATTTAATTGGGCTTATTGGTATGGGAGGTCCTTCTGTCTGTGTGTTGCTTTTATTGGTTAATGAATAAAGAACCTGTCTTGGCCTGTTGATAGGGCAGAACTTAGGTAGGCAGGGAAGACAGAACTGAATGCTAGAAGAAAGAAGGGTGGATTGAAGAGTCGCCATGGAGCCGCCAGAGTCAGACAAGCCAAAACTTTGCCAGTAAGCCACTGCCATGTGGAGATACACAGATTGCTGTGGGAGCTACTTTTGCTCCTTCAACCAATAACCTTTGAGATACCAGCCCACTGGGGTGTGGTATCTTTCGCTTTAAAAATAAGCGGCGGCAGCCCTCTTGCTCTCTCTTGTTTGCATCGGGTTCCGCTTCTGGCTATCAGATGCTTTTCCTGATCCTGCAGGAGGCTGTTGTCTAGGACGGTGATCTGTAAGTTTTTCCTTTTAAATAAATAACCCTTTTTATTAATCTTAATTCTGAGTTTGATTGGATTGCTTTGTTTTGTGACTTACTCCATCACAGATTAATGGAGATGGTTTAAATTAAGATGTAAGACTTAGCCAAAAAGAAACTAGAGTTAATGAGCCAAGCAGTGATTTAAATAATACAGCTTCTGAGTGATTATTTTGGGGGTAAGCTAGCTAGGTGCCCGGGATGAACAAGTGGGCGTTCCTACAACAGCTTATGGTTTCAGAGGGTTAGATTTTACCACAGCTGTAGCAGGAACAGCTGAGAACACAGATCTTGTTCCACAAGTATGAGGCAGAGAGCACACTGGGAATGGTGCAAGTCTTTCAAAACCTCAAATCTCACCCCAGTGACACACTTCCTCCAACAAGACCACACCTAATCCTTCCTAAATAGTTCCACCAACTGAAGACCAAATATTCTAATTTATGAGCCTATGGCCCAGTCTCATTGAAATCCCCACTTGTAGAGACAGCAGCAGCATCAGAAGTTACTGGGGCTTCTTGCCTGTGGCTGTATAAACAAGGATTCATTCTGGGTCCCCAAGCAAAACAACAACAAAGGCTTTTAAATCAGAGGGGTTTAAGTGTGACCAAAGCTTTCTATTTTCATATTTAAATCTAAGCGCTCCAAGATCCTACAGTGATTTGAAGACGCAGCTATTTTCAAATCCCTAGCTTTAGTTCTCAAGGTGTTTCCTGAGCAATGTATGCTCCATGAAGCCTACATTCCAGGCAACAGGAAGATGTGGGAAGGTAAGTGACTCTGAATTAAACTGGAGTCCTACTACTTTTAGACACTAAGAATTGGCACTGGACAGCAGGTAGCGATTTCCAGTAGAGCTCTTTGATCAGCCACTCTCCTGACCACCCTATATCATTAAGTAATACAATTAATTTTTATAACCAAGGATGCTAGCAAAGTTTGCTTTTAGTTCTTAAGGAGGGAAAGTTGTAGTTGAGTGTGGTAATGTTAGAGAAAGGAGTCCTGGTGTTGAGCATGGCCATGCTGATACTTGTCAAGATCTTAGGAAAATACTAGGGAATGGTTCCTGTGCCTTTCAGCGGCTACTACATCAGCAATTGCAACTGAAATCTGTGTACATGATAGGAAAGAATATAGAGAAATATAGAATTTAATATCAGCTTAACTTAGAATCCACTACAAATCAACCATAAGGCAAACCTTTTGAAAAAAAGTTGAATCCATTCATAGCATCCAAAAGCATGAAAACAGAAAGAAATCATTAGATTCTGTCTCTTATGGCATAGGTATCACTGGAGAACCAAAACTTGGTCGTTTCATTTGAAGCAAGTGTGATCTTTATAGACAGGGATGATCCATGTCTGCGAGAGACAGTGACTCATGGAAATTGTGCTTTGGTCCTTATGTCACTCCATCCATGGGTCAGAGATAGCAGGGAGAGAAGGAGGTGCGGGCACTCCCTTTCAGGGCAAGACATTCCTTCTGCAGCCTTCCTCCCCTAACACCAACATTTTCTGTGAAATCCAGATTCTGCTGAGTGTCTCTCCTTAAACATTTTTGAATGTGAGCTTCAAGATTCCTTTTTGTTTTGAATTGTGTATAAGGCACTCAGCCAACTTCAGTGAAAGCCTTTGCTTTAAGTGAAGGGTAAAGCAGCACTTAAATAAACTTACAGTCATTTTTCAAGATGAAAAAAAGTTACCATTGTTTTTGTAACGTCACTAACAGTATTATTTTTTTCTTTTGTGTAATATAATTTAGGAAAATGTATTTTGCTTTAATGAAAGGGTGCAAATAAGCGCCTGCAGGAAAGCAAAAAATATGGATCCCTTCCACGTGCTGGTGATAATTTCATGTTGTCTTCTTTGGGGCTCTTCCCATCTCCATATTTCACTAGATAACAGTGCTCACTGAGTCAGAACTTGGCAAGCAAGGCCATCAGGAGCGTATTTTTTTATTTACCATCTGAGATACGTAAGCCTAATCTCTTCTATTAATATAGAGTATAATTATTACCATGATGCCAATGACATTTAATTCTTGGCTCAAACACTCTAAATACATTTCTTATTTACATCACTGATCTGGACAAATGAGTAAGTCATCAGAGTGACCTTCCACAAAGCTATTAAGGGACTCTGGCTAACAGTAGCTCTACATTCTTTACTAGACAGCCCCCAAAGTTGCTGTGTAGATCATATCAATCCCTGTTAGGCAGGTAGAGAGAGGGAAGGAGGGAGGGAGGGAGGAAGGGAGAGAGGGAAGGAGAGAGAGAGAGAGAGAGAGAGAGAGAGAGAGAGAGAGAGGTGAGAAGAGAAGCAGCATAAATGGGGGCTTTTACTATGATTCAGATGAGCTCATTACAAAGCAGAATCCATGTGGTTTCCTTCCTATTTCTCCATTCTTTCAAAAAGACAAGGTCAGAGGAACCCTGATGCTTAGTTGCAATTAGAACTCATTTATTCATGAGGAAAGAGAGCTTTTCAATTCTAGAAGGTTAGTGATGAAAATGGATCTGATTAGAGTTTATAGAATCAATGTAAAAATGGAGCTGACTGAATCACAGACCACAGAATTAGGGTACTATTTTAAAGACTCAGTTATTTTAGGGCGCATAGAGGCAATTTATTATAAATTTAGAATAATTTTAAGTATGTTAACTACTATTGATTTATGGTATGTAGCAGGGATTTAACACACACATGATTGTATTTGGTCTTTATAATTACTTTTGAAGATAGATTATTGTAGTGATTCCGTATGTAGACTGGAGGAGCCAAACTCTCTAGGTTTGGTCTTTGGCTCTCTCATTTACTTGATTGAAAATTTCAGGCAACCATTTTCTCTTTCTCTGACTATTTTTCCTCAAGTATAAAATAAAGAAACTAAAGAAATACAGTTTATAGGGTTAATATAAGAATTAAATTATTGAAGGTATAAAACTTTTTCAAAAGTACCAGGAGCATGTTTAGCCCTCACCATCATTATTTTTATTAACATTTTTCTTGTTTCTTTATTCCTTCCTTTCTTTTCTTCTTTTCATCCCACTGCAATATTTCCTCCCTCCTTTTCTCTTGGTCTTTTCCCCCAACACCCCACTCCCTCAATCCACTCCTTCTCTGTTTCTATGCCCCAAAAGGCAGGTCTCCCATGAGTATCAACATGGCATATCAAGTCACAGTAAGACTAAGCACCACCTCATGCATTAAGGCTGAGCAAGACAACCCAGTATGGAGAGTAGGGCCCCAAAAGCCTGTAAAAGGGTTGGGAACAGCCCCTGCTCCCACTGTTAGGAGTCCCACAAGAGGACCAAGCTACACAACTATAACAAATATGCAAAGGGCCTTGGTCAGTCTTAGTCTCATACAGGTTCCCTCATCAGATAAGTCTCTGTGAACCCCCTTGAGTCCAGGTTTTCTTATGGCGTCCTTGACCCTTCTTGCTCCTACAATCCCTTTGCCTCCTCTTCAACAGGATCCCCCTAGTTCCAACTAATGTTTGGGTATAGGTCTGCATCTGTTTTGATCAGCTGCTGGATGAAGCCTCTCTGATGACAATTGGGCTAGGCATCAATCTGAGTATAGAAGAATATCATTAAGCATCATTACATTGACTTTTTCCCCCTGCTTTTTACTTCAGCCATGTTTGGTTCTATCCTCGGTCTCTGGGTCATCCAGTCTTTTGGTACTAATGCTCCAGGTAGTATCAGGGGTGGGCTTACTCTCCTGGCCTGGGTTTTAGGCTAGACCAGTCATTAGTTGACCACTCCCTCAATCTCTAGGCCACCCTTACCCAGTACATCCCATAGGCAGGACAGACTGTAGGTTGAAGGTTATGTGTCTGTCTGGGTTGGTTTCCCACTCCTTCCACTTGAAGTCTTGCCTGGTCACAGGAGATGGCCAGTTTAGGCCACTTTTCAGTATCCACTATTGTTAAAAGTCTTAGCTGGTATAATCCTTGTAGATTCCTGGGACATCCCTTGTGTCAGGTTCTTACCTGATCCTGAAATGCCCTGAATTTCCAGTAGTCTCTTTCAGCACTCTCCTCCTTGGTTACTCATTCTAATCTGATGGCTCATGTTCCCATCTACCCACAGTTCACTCAGAACTCTCTTCTTCCTATTTCCCCTTCCTAGTGAGATCTGGGGGTCCCTCTTTGAACCCTCCTTGTCACCTAGTCTCTCTGGGTCTGTGGATTATAGCATGGCTATCCTTTATTTTATAGCTTATATCCACTTATGAGTGAGTCCATACGATGTTTGTCTTTCTAGGTCTGGTTTACCTCACTCAGGATGATTTTATTCTAGTTCCACCCATTTACCTTCAAATTTCATGATGTCATTTCTTTTAACAGTTGAGTAATACTCCATTATGTAAATGTACCACATTTTCTTTATCCATTCCTTGGTTGAGGGACATTACTTCCAGGTCCTGGTTTTTAAAAATAAAGCCATATTAGCATATTTTATTTCTGAAGGAGTGACCATTTCCCCATGTTCACACAGCTAGCAATTGGTATAACTGGTTATTAAGAGACATTGCTTAATCAAACACCTGTCCTTTCCAGTGTCGCAAGCCTCAGTACCACAATACAGCATCTACAGAATTTGGAATAATTGTGTGTGCATATTAAAAAAAGAAAAAAATCATTCCCATATCTGTGTAGTAAGTCAGGATTCTAACTTCCTGAGGGTCAATATCAGTTCCTAGCTCTGTGACCTAGAACACAGTCCAGCATTTTGGGGAAGGTGAGGCAGAACACAAGCATCCACAACTGATATAAGAGAATAGGCGCTGGACCTGGGCGGGAAGCACAACCCAGCAGGAGGCAGTTCCTGGGTTTCAATAGCCTGCCTGAGGACAGGTGGTCCCTGTGCCAGATCAGCGACATTCCTGGCCAGCAAGGGGCACTGAGCCCCTGGCGGACATACATCGGAGAGGTGAGTTTGCTCCTGGCCCACGGCAGAAGCCCGGCTAGGAGGAGTTCAGACTTTCCCCATCCCCCTTGACTACCTGGTCACCCTGCAGTGGTGGCTCCACCCTGCTAACCTCTCCCTCCTCCCATCCCAGCTTTCATCCAGGTACACCTTCCTTTTTCCTCCCTTCCCCCTGCGGCCATAAAATTTCTCCAGCTCAGCTCCCTTGTGTGCTGGGCCTGGGCGGGAAGCACAACCCAGCAGGAGGCAGTTCCTGGGTTTCAATAGCCTGCCTGAGGAAAGGTAGGCCTTCTGTCAGTGAAGTCCCTGCCCAACAAGGGAACCTGACCCTATATCAGAAGATCCAATAGAGAGTATTTGAAGGAAGAGATGGGCAGACGCCAAGGCAAGAACTCCGACAACAATCTGAAAAACAACATGAAAACACCAGACCCCAACGACCCTACAGAAGAAGACTTGAACACCTTAATCCAGAAGAAGTGGAAAAAAGTGCCATTATGAAAGCAATAGAGTCCCTTAAACAGGATATGAATAACTCCCTTAAAGAATTGGATGAGAAGTATAACAAAAAGTTTGAAGAAATGAGTAAATCTGTGAATGATACCCTGGGAAACCAAGAAAAAACAATCAAACAGGTAATGGAAACAGTTCAAGATGTGAAAAGTGAAATGGAGGCAATGAAGAAAACACAAACTGAGGGCTGGTTGGATATGGAAAATCTAGGTAAACGAACAGAGACTACAGAATCAAGCATAACCAATAGAATACAAGAGATAGAAGAATGAATCTCAGAGTCTGAAGACACCATAGAGAAAATAAATGCTCTGATCAAAGAAAATGGCAAATCCAACAAATTCTCATCACAAAACATTCAAGAAATCTGGGACACAATAAAAAAACTAAATCTAAGAATAATAGGTATTGAAGAAGGAGAATTGCAGATCAAAGGCCCAGAAAATATATTCAACAAAATTATAGAAGAAAACTTTCTCAACCTAAAGAACAATATTCCTATAAAGGTTCAAGAAGCATACAGAACACCGAATAGACTTGATCAAAAAAAAAACAAACAAACATCCCCTCGCCATATAATAATCAAAACACAAAATGTTCAGATTAAAGAAAAAATATTAAGAGCTGCAAAGGACAAAGGTCAAGTAACTTATAAAGGTAAACCTATCAGACTTACACCGGACTTCTCTATGGAAACCATGAAAGCCAGAAGGTCCTGGATAGACATACTGCAGAAACTAAGAGACCATGGATGCAAACCTAGACTACTATACCCAGCCAAGCTATCGTTCACTACCAATGGAGAAAACAAAATATTCCAGGATAAAAACAAATTTAAACAATTCATAGCCACAAATCCAGCCTTACAAAAAGTAATAGAAAGAAAATCGCAACCCAAGGAAGCCAACACTGCCTACAATAACTCAGACATCTAGCGACCCTTCACAACCACAACTCAAAGAAGGGAAACACACAAACTCTACTACACACAAAAAAATAAAAAAAAAATAACCGGAGTCAACAACCACTGGTCATTAATATCACTTAATATCAATGGACTCAACTCACCTATAAAAAGGAACAGACTAAGAGATTGGATAGGAAAACAGGATTCAACATTCTGCTGTTTACAAGAAACACACCTCAACCACAAAGACAGACATCTACTCAGAGTAAAGGGTTGGAAAAAGGTTTTCCAAGCAAATGGACCCAAGAAACAAGCGGGTGTGGCCATTCTAATTTCCAACAAAATTGACTTCAAACTAAAATCAATCAGAAGAGATGGAGACAGACATTTTTTACTCATAAAAGGAACAATTCATCAGGAGGAAGTCTCAATCCTGAATATCTATGCCTCTAATATAAAAGCACCTACTTATGTAAAAGAAAAACTTTTAGAACTCAAGGCAGTCATCAAACCACAGACACTAATAGTAGGAGACTTCAACACACCTCTCTCACCAATGGACAGGTCAATCAGACAGAAACCCAACAGAGAAATAAGAGAATTAATAGAGGTAATGAATCAAATGGACTTAACAGATATCTATAGAACATTCCACCCAAATATGAAAGAATATACCTTCTTCTCTGCAGCTCATGGAACCTTCTCGAAAATTGACCACATACTGGGTAACAAAGCAAACTTCCACAGATACAAAAAAATATTAGTAACCACCTGTGTCTTGTCAGACCACCATGGATTAAAGTTAGAATTCAACAACAATGCTACCCCCAGGAAGCCAACAAACTCATGGAAGTTGAACAGTCAACTACTAAATCACCTTTGGGTCAAGGAAGAAATAAAGAAAGAAATTAAATTCTTCCTTGAATTTAATGAAAATAAAGACACAACATACTCAAACCTATGGGACACTATGAAAGCAGTGCTAAGAGGAAAGTTCATAGCACTAAGTGCCCAATTAAAGAAAACGGAGAAAGCACACATTAGAGACTTAACAGTACATTTGAAAGCTCTAGAAAAAAAAAGCTGACTCACCCAGGAGGTCTAGAAGACTGGAAATAAAAAAACTGAAGGCTGAAATCAACAAAATAGAAACACACAAAACAATCCAAAGAATCAATGAAACAAAAAGCTGGTTCTTGGAGAAAATCAACAAGATTGACAAACCCCTCTCCAAACTAATCAAACGGCAGAGAGAGAACCTGCAAATTAATAAGATCAGAAATGAAAAGGGGGACATAACCACAGACACAGAGGAAATTCAGAGAATCGTTAGATCTTACTACAAAAACCTGTATGCCACAAAATTGGAAAATGTAAAAGAAATGGACATTTTTTAGATAAGTACCATATACCAAAGTTTAACCAAGAACAGGTGAACAATCTAAATAGACCTGTCAGTCGTGAAGAATTAGAAGCGGTTATCAAAAATCTCCCTACCAAAAAAAGCCCAGGACCAGATGGTTTCAATGCAGAATTCTACCAGAACTTCCAGGAAGAGCTAATACCTACACTCCTTAAGGTATTTCACAATATAGAAACAGAAGAGTCATTGCCAAACTCTTTTTATGAAGTTACAGTTACCTTGATACCAAAACCACACAAAGACACAACCAAGAAAGAGAATTATAGGCCAATCTCACTCATGAACATTGACGCAAAAATTCTCAATAAAATACTGGTAAACTGAATCCAAGAACACATTAGAAAAATTATCCATTATGATCAAGTGGGCTTCATCCCAGAGATGTAGGATTGGTTCAACATATGCAAATCTATCAATGTAATCCATCATATAAATAAACTGAAAGAAAAAACCATATGATCATTTCATTGGATGCTGAAAAAGCATTTGACAAAATTCAACACCCCTTTATGATAAAGGTGTCGGAGAGATTGGGGATACAAGGATCATACCTAAATATAATAAAAGCAATATGTAGCAAGCCGACAGCTAACATCAAATTGAATGGAGAGAAACTCAAAGCCATTCCACTAAAATCAGGAACACGACAAGGCTGTCCACTCTCTCCATACCTCTTCAATATAGTGCTTGAAGTTCTAACAATATCAATAAGACAACATAAGGGGATCAAGGGAATTCAAATTTGAAAGGATGAAGTTAAACTTTCGTAATTTGCAGACGATATGATAGTGTACATAAGCGACCCCAAAAACTATACCAAAGAACTCCTACAGCTGATAAACACCTTTAGTAATGTGGCTGGATACAAGATCAACTCCAAAAAATCGGTTGCCCTCCTATACACAAAGGATAAAGGAGCAGAGAGGGAAATCAGAGAAACATCACCTTTCACAATAGCCACAAATAGCATAAAATATCTTGGGGTAACTCTAACCAAGGAAGTGAAAGACCTATTTGACAAGAACTTTAAGTCTTTGAAGAAAGAAATTGAGGAGGATACCACAAAATGGAAAGACCTCCCCTGCTCTTGGATTGGGAGAATCAACATAGTAAAAATGGCAATTCTACCAAAAGCAATCTATAGATTCAATGCAATCCCCATCAAAATCCCATCAAACTTCTTCACAGACCTGGAGAGAACAATAATCAAGTTTATATGGCAAAACAAAAAACCCAGGATAGCCAAAACAATCTTATACCATAAAGGAACTTCTGGAGCCATTACCATTCCTGACTTCAAACTCTATTACAGAGCTACAGTATTGAAAACAGCTTGGTATTGGCATAACAACAGAGAAGTCGACCTATGGAATCGAATAGAAGACCCGGGTATTAACCCACAAACATATGAACACCTGATATTTGACAAAGGAGCTAAAGGCATACAATGGAAGAAGGAAAGCATCTTTAACAAATGGTGCTGGCATAACTGGATGTCAACCTGTAGAAGAATGAAAATAGATCCATATCTATCACCATGCACAAAACTCAAGTCCAAATGGATTAAAGACCTCAACATTAATCTGACCACTTTGAACCTGATAGAAGAGAAAGTGGGAAGTAGTCTACAAGATACAGGCACAGGAGACCACTTCCTAAGTAGAACCCCATTAGCACAGACAATAAGAGAATCAATGAATAAATGGGACCTACTGAAACTGGGAAGCTTTTGTAAAGCAAAGGACACTGTCAGTAAGACAAAAGGCTGCCTTCTGACTGGGAGAAGATCTTCACCAACCCCTCATCAGACAAAGGTCTGATCTCCAAAATATACAAAGAACTCAAAAAACTAGACACTAAAACTCTAATTAACCCAATTAAAAAATGGAGTACTGAACTGAACAGAGATTTCTCAACAGAAGAACTTCGAACGGCCAAAAGACACTTAAGGTCAGGCTCAACCTCCTTAGCGATCAGAGAAATGCAAATTAAAACAACTTTGAGATAACATCTTACACCTGTCAGAATAGCCAAACTCAAAAACACCAATGATAGCCTATGCTGGAGAGGATGTGGAATGAGGGGAACACTCATCCATTGTTGGTGGGAATGCAAACTTGTTCAGCCACTGTGGAAATCAGTGTGGCGGTTTCTCAGGAAACTGGGAGTCAACCTCCCTCAGGACCCAGCAATTCCACTCTTGGGAATATACCCAAGAGATGCCCTATCATACTACAAAAGCATTTGTTCAACTATGTTCATAGCAGCACTATTTGTAATAGCCAGAACCTGGAAACAACCTAGGTGCTCCTCAATAGAAGAATGGTTAAAAAAGGTGTGGAACATATACACATTATAGTTTTACTCGGCAGTAAAAAACAATGACATCTTGAATTTTGCATGCAAATGGATGGAAATAGAAAACGCTTTACTGAGTGAGGTAACCCAGACCCAAAAAGAGGAATATGGTATGTACTCCCTCATAAGTGGATTCTAGCCATAGTTAAAGGTCTTTGAACCTACAATTTGTGATCCTAGAGAAGCTAAATAAGAAAGTGTACCTGAAGAAAGTCATATAGTTATCCTCCTGGATATTGGAAATAGACAAGATTGCCAGGCAAACTTGGGTGCACGGGTGGTGGGGGAGTGGAAGTAAGGGGAGATGATTAGAGAGAAGGGAGAGGGGGAGGATTGGGGATGGCTTGGGGGAATGGGAGGGGGGAGGGAGGAAGGATGGATATGGGAGCAGGGAGGTATATATATCAACTAAGGGAGCCATTTTAGAGTTTGCAAGAGACTTAATTCTGGAGGGGTTCCCAGGCCCAAGGAGAGGTCCCCAGATTGTTCCCTGGGCAGCAGAGAAGAGGGTACTTGAACTGGCCTTGGCCCATAACCATACTGATGAATATTTTGCATATCACCATAGAACCTTCATCTGGCGATGGATGGAGATAGAGACAGAGACACATATTGGAACACTGGACTTAACTCCCTAGGTCCAAATGAGAAGCATAAGGAGGGAGAACATGAGCAAGAAAGGCTGGACCAGAGGGAACCTTCATCTGACGATAGATGGAGATAGACACGGAGACCCACATTGAAGCACTGGACTGAGCCCCCAAGGTCCAAATGAGGACCAGAACGAGGGAGAACATGACAAAGGAAATCAGGACCGCGAGGGGTGCGTTCACTCTCTGATACAGGGGACTGATCTAATGAGAGCTCACCAAGGCCAGCTGGACTGGGACTGAATGAGCATGTGATCAAACCGGATTCTCTGAATGTGGCTGACATGGGGGCTGACTGAGAAGCCATTGACAATGGCACCGGGTCTTGTTTTGTCTGCATGTACTGGCTGTTTGGGATCCTAGTCTGTTTGGATGCTCACCTTCCTAGACCTGGAGGGAGAGAGGGGAGGAACTAGAACTTCCCCCAGGGCAGGAAACCCTGACTGCTCTTAGGACTGGAGAGGGAGGAGAAGAGGGAGTGGGGGGGGAGGAGGAGAGGAAGTGGGGGGAATGGGAGGATATGGGGAGGAGGGGAGGAAGTGGAAATTTTTATAAATAAATAAATTAATTAATTAACAAAAAGAGAATAGATGGCTCTTCACTTGCTTGCTTGCTTTTAACTCCCTTTCTTCCCTTCTACAGCTCAGGACACAGCCTAGCAAATGGCACTGCCTACAGTGGGCTGGGTTCTACATCAGTTGACAATGGAGACAGTCTCTTACGGAAATGCCTCCAGGCCAACCTGGTATAGATAGGTACTTGGTGGGGACTGTCTAACCAAGGGATTTTAGGTTTTGTTGACCATGAAAACTAACCACTACAAGGGGTCAATTATTTTATATGGCAGGTCAGCTGAGAGTAACACTAAAGATTAACCAACAAAGATATGTATTATGATACATATCAGAATGTCTAGAGACATTTTAGAGGATTAAAGAGTCCAGGAAGGAACACTATTTTTCCTTTTTTTTTGCATCTTATTATTCAGTAGTGAGAAAGTAGGAGGAGGGGGAAGAGGGAGGAGGGGGGAAGAGCAAGAGGAAGGCAGAGAGGGAAAAAGTGATGCAAATATGAGAAATTTCCCCCAGAACCACCCATTCTTCACCTTATTAGTTAAATTTGGGTCCCTTAAGTATCCTCTCCACCATTTACAAACAAAGGTCAAGGGAGAAAAATAGAGTAATTATAGTTAGTTTCATAATTTATTCACTAAGTATGGTTGCCAGCTAAACTATTTAGGGTTGCTTTTAAGATGAGAAGGGTGGAAATGCTGACAGATAGCAAGGATTCCACTATGGAGTGTCTGGGAAGTGTTCAGCTCAGTGCCTTGGCCCGAAGTTCCTGAAGAGTCCCGTTCAGAGAACAGCCGAGGTCCATCTTGACTTCCTAAGGTATTCCAACAGGTATAGCTCCCTGATCAATAATAACTCCAATGGGTGATGAAATAATTGATGGAGAAAGAAGACAAGGAAAGTGCAGACTGGAGAAGAATAACCTGGTAGGGCACTTTGTAAGGGTAACTGAGAAGGAACCTTGGAAGCAGAGACTTATTGAAGTCTTTGACAATAAAGACCGATGTGAATATGAGAGCCTTGTCCCCTAGGAGGCAACTAGTGGGTCAAGGCCACTATTTTTGAAGGACTGTGGCTATCAGGTTCTGGTTCTATTTTGGCAATGCAGCATCAGAATGAAATAAGATAGTCATGTAATGCTTTTTAGTTTTTTATGGCAAGTTGTTCCAAGAACAAGACAAGGCCGCCAATGGTGACAGGATTTAGAGGTCTTAATTGTGACAGTTCCAAGAATATTGCTGGTTATCCACCTTATCTATTGGTAATTAATCTGTCATCTCTCTGTCTGTCTACCTATGCATATTTAAGTGGTAGTTGGGGTTCACACCAGTATTCTCTGCACATAAGGCAAGCTGTCTAGCCTGGGATACACCCTCCTTTCAGGTTTTGGTAGTCTTTTGACGGGGTTTATAATCTATGATCCACAGAGACGCAGGGACTAAGCACACGGAGAAGGAAGAAACTAATGCTTCCCCTGTTTTTTTTTCTTTTTACACACACACGAGCACACACATTTACCCTACTGTGCCATAGTATAGGTGTGCAGGTCAGAGGGCAATTTTGGGGAGTCAGTTCTTTCCTTCTGCCATGTGTGGTTGGAGGATGGAACTGAGGCTCCCAGGCTTGCTGGCAAGTGCCGAGACTGCCTAGACCACTTTACCAGAACCTCTTGTTCATACAGTCTCTTCTTATCTAAACTTGGCCTTTAAGGTAATCTTTATTGCAACAAAATTCACTCATTTTACGTGCCTGGTCTTGAGAGGTTTGACAATTGTAAACACAGAGCTACAGAAGCTTTCATCATTCTCAAAAGCCCCTGTTTGCCTTTTGTGCCAATCACTGCCCACCCCTGGCCACAGGCACCCAGCTGATCTACTTTCTGTCACCACAGAACACCTCGCCTATTCTCTAGATCCTAAAGACAGCATCTTGTTGCACACTCTTGTCTGGCTTGTCTCACTAGGCTTAAACTTGGTACACTCATGACTCTGTTCTTGAGTGTCTGTCCCTTCTCATCACGGAATAGTATTCTAATTTGGGGAACACACGAACACACTAAAGCTTGTCTCTCTAGTTCGTTGTCTTTACCATTGCTGATCAAGTGTGTGTGAGCATGTTCTTGGTTTTCTTGAGCAAAAACTTACAAGTAGAATTTCTGGACTGTGTGATAAGTAAATGTTTAAGACTACACAGAAATTACTTTCTAAAGTGGATTTACCACGTTACGCCCCACCCTCCACCGCTGTGATGGATGAAGGTTCCAGTTGTTCCCCATCCTCTCAAACCCTTGCCGTTATCAACCTTGGGAGTGAAGACAGACATCCTGGCACCTATTTCTATATGATCCCCACTCCTTTTGGCTCCCCACACCTTTCATCTTCCTTGGGAAATTAAAGCTTTGTTTCCCCCCAGACAAACTTTTAATTTTCAAAACAGGTTTTGAACCATCCAGACTAGCACACTACCAACTTTCTGGTGGGCTGAGGTTTCTATGGAGTTTTCGCTTTTTAATCTCTCAAGTGCTCCTCTATATAAATAATAACCCTCTTTTTGAAAAGACTGGTGAGCACTAGCGAGAAGGAAAGACAAAGGCTCTCTGCCCCATTCCTCCCCAACGTCCTTCTTTTCTTTCCTTAGAGATTAGGATTCCCTAAGGTAACATCCAGGCTCTCACCCTGGTTCCCCGAAAAGCCCCGGGAACATCAGCCCGGCCACCGGCACGGGGCATGCTCAGAGGGCGCGTGGCGCAGGCGTCGGCTGCAGTGGGGCCCGGGAGCCGGGAGGTGCCGCTGCGTCCCCGCTTCCCGCCATTGACCCAGCGCTCAAAGTTGGGCAGGGAGCTGGGGGAGGAGGACCGCGAGCGAGGGTGGCGGAGCAGGGGCGGGAGGAGCGGAGGGAGGAGGGGACCGGAGCGTGTCACTCGCGCGCTCCCTCTGGGCACAGAGGATGTGCTGAATGGTGCGCTTCGAGGCGGCGGCCAAGCAGGATCCGGCGGCGGGCGGCTCGCACTGCCGGGCTCTGTTCCTTCGCGTCTTCTGAGGCAACACAGACACCACGGGCTCTCGACCCTGCGTCCCGCCCGGGGGCATGGCCGGCTGCTGCGCCCTCGCGCGTCCCGCTTGTTGAGCGGTGCCGGCCAGAGGTGCGGAGGCCAAGAGGCCGGGAGGCCGGCGGGCAGCGGAGCCCAGAGCCTGCTGAGCCAAGAGCCGAGCCCGCCCGTGCCCGGAGCTCCGCTCCCCATCCCCGCCGCGCTCGCCCGGGCTACCCGGAACCCCGATGAGCACAGATGGCTGGGGCACAGCCCGGAGTGCACGCCTTGCAACTCAAGCCAGTGTGCGTGTCCGACAGCCTCAAGAAGGGCACCAAATTCGTCAAGTGGGATGATGTAAGTGAGGGGCGGCGCGGTGGGGCGCGGGCCGGGCACCCGAGGGCGGGCTGCGTGGGGGTGGGGCGAGGGGCGCGTTATGCAATGGGGCGCTGGAGCGGGCGCGGGCAGCCCGGGGCGCACAGGTTGCCAGCTGCCCGGCTGGGTGACAGAGGGTGACAGCTTCGCGCGCGCTCTCTTCCTCCTAGGGGATTTGGAGTTGACATCCTTGCTGGGTCTGGCCAGCGCCTGCCTCCTTGAGGGATTTAAGTCTTTGGGGCCAGTGGAGCTGGAGGGACAGGCTTTACCCGGTGTCGGGTCCTGAGAGTTTGGAAAGAGCATGAAGTTAGGACCAGCTGGATAGCGCTGGAAAGAACTAGATGCACCTCTCTCGGCTGGCTAAGGAGCTCTGTTACCTCCTTTGCCCTCTTTCAAGAAGGAATACCTACCACCCAGGTCCAACACCTTGCAGTTACCGATAGCCCTGGAGCATTTTTATGCTGGCCACTGGGCAGAAGACACAGCGGTACAGCCGACAGGTGGTCGTTGATGCCAAACTTTAGCGCCTGGTTCCGGAGTGAGGGGCCTTGGAAAGGGCTGGAGAGGGCACACTAGAGGCAGATTAGTGAGCAAACGAGAAGCTGTTAGGGCTGAGGAGCCCAGAAGGGGCCTGCAGAGAGGGCCAGGTTTTGAGAAATGAGCTTGCTTAAGTCTTTACTTGGAAATAGACTCCCAACTTCACCCTCTGATCTACTTGCAACCTCTGCTGTATAGGACAGATCCTGTCCAGCCCTGGGACTCCGCTGCTTCACCTGCAATCCAGATCCCAGGACTTCCCATGACCTCTCCCTTTCCTCTACCCTAGTTGCCTTCAGAACACTTAAGGAATTCTTACTGAAAACGCGAATGGGGTTGCACATTACACTATCAATTTAGCTCCTGGGTGTCGTCCAAGAAGGTTTGGTAAGAACAACTCACCTGAATACACCCGAGCTGTCAGGTTCTAAAGAAATTAAGTCCTAATGATGAATACATCTCTCATCAGAAGCAGCTGCAGGAGAATGAGCCGGTCTTCTCACTGAGAAGATTTCCCACCTCGTAAATTACAGCCTGTTATCCTCCCGGGTATTTTACTTTAATCTTCTTAAGCCAATTTCTAGTGTCTGAAAACAATTTAAATATTTCAGGTAGTGAATCCAATTACTTAGCTGAGTGCATCTGTGCCTATATTTCGTCCAGTTGCAGGATGAGCCACAGCCTCCTTAAAATCTCATGCCAATTATTAAACGATGTGGGCAAGGATGTAAACACACTCCCTTTGCCGTGCGCTTTGCTCTCTTCTCTTTTCTGCCCCAGTCTAATTGGACCGGATGCTGTTGTAAATGGACTAGAATCTCAACAACATATTCAGACACAGATGAATTGTTTTATGTCAAGAAAACAAAAGGAAAGCGCGGTTCAACAAGTAAAATGTTCTTGCCCATCTAGACGTACTTAAGTAAAGAGCTAATAAAATGGTGGTTCAGGCAAAGAGAGGGAATGGTAAAGCAGAGAGAAGAAGGGGGAGAGGAGAGGAGAGCCCCAGAGTAAAAAGCGGGTGGTTTCAGCTATAAGCTCTGGGATTCTTGACAAAACGCATGGTTTTTAAACTGTATCTTAATCCTCCACGAATTCTGGTTTGTGAGATAATAACATATTGAGAAGGAAGGGTCTAGATACCCAGGTGGGTGATTGGTATTGCATGTATTTATGTAACACACATTTCTAGCTCATTCATCGGTGCCTGTCTTGAACGAAATTGTGGGGTGACGGAGAAAGTAGATAAACCCTCTCCTGTTATAGACAGGCCGTGCTAAATAGGAGAGACCAAAATCATCAAAGCGCAGATGGGAGAGATTGAATGATGCCCGGGGAGTGATGGAGAAGTCACTGGTCAGCCCTAGGAGAAGGGGGAGGTGGGTGCGCAACAGTGAGTTTCTGGGGAGGCTTGTGCGAAGGAGGCAGGCACTTTGGAGAGAGCGAGTCTTCTTAAAGAGAAAATAGACTGCACCCAGAGGATGAGTTAACTGGACTTCAGAGAAGTGCCCCGCAGGCACTCTGGCTCTCTGGCTCTCTGTCATCTGTGCCCTAGGAGGCATCCAGACTGTCTAGTTATCATTTGTAGGCCCTGCGTACCTCTTCTCTCGTCTTCCTCGGTTGTATTTCTTCTTTTAGAACCAAGTCAGTTTGATCCGGCTGGCTGTTTCCCATGCATCTATGTGAGGTGGTGCTTTCCAGACAAAGAATACCCAGTTTTGAATCCAGTCAGGGTCTGGGCTCTGTCATCTGTTAGCAGTGTGACTTTACGCCAGTAATCACATTGAACTTTTGTTGTCTTTTTGTACAAAGCTGGTAGTGCTGCATTTCCCATACATTTGGTATAACAGTTTGTGGGAAGCCTCGGTGTTCCACACTCTCCCCACTTCTCCCCTCAGAAGCATCCAGACGGCCTGGTAGTCCTGGAATTGCTGGGTCCATCCAGTTTCTGATTCAGCTCTGAGGAAGGGCTTGAGCGTGTTCTTTTCCCATAGCGCGGTAGGTAGGTGATATGGCGGCGGCTGCCGCTGCCAGTGTGAGAAACAACACTCTGCATATGACCAGGGAAAGTCTGTGATGAACTGTTGCTGGGACTTCTTAGCCTGCTTAAATGTTCACTGACTTGTGAGTTTCATTTTTCTCTCTGCTTACATTATTAGAGATTTGTCATCTAGGAGTTGGGAACACTCCAGTATCAGTATTGTTAGATAAATAACCCCAGACAGGGTTATTGACTGAAGCATCATCAATACTCAGACTGGAAGGAATAACTCTCAGAATTACACTTCTTTTGAACTGTTGATAGGTAATGAGTGAAGAATTCCATTTTCCTTCCTTCCTTCCTTCCTTCCTTCCTTCCTTCCTTCCTTCCTTCCTTCCTTCTTTCCCTCTTCTTCCTTTCTTCCTTTCATGTTCCCCAGGTTTGAGAGGGTTTCTGGTTTGATTTTGTGTCATAGAGCCATGGGAGTTTCTCTCTTTTAACTTTTGACACTGTCTTGGGGGAAATGCTCCCTGTTTCTGCTCCCAAAGGAACATCCCATCTCCTTGTCTAGAAGAAGCATAAATGCTCCACACAACTTTGCAGCCCTTTGTACACCTGCTGTGCTGTGAAAGCAGTAAAGTCCTGTGGTAAAGAGGGAGTGTGGGCAGCTCTCATAGATTTCTACTCTCCTATTAGACAGCATAGTGCGTATGGAGAATTGAAAGTGATGTGTTGGAGCTATTTATGATGGTGAAGCACGGCTACATAATATAACCACTAGTCATGTTTTGCCGACCACCATCTGTAATGGGAGGCGTCACCTACACAGTGCTGTGCCATGCAAAACTTGTCTTGGTGAGGTTGTGGATGTTCTAAGGATGATTGTCACTGACAAAGGCCTGAACAGATGACAATAGGTATCAAGTGACTAAGAGCAGGAACTGGGGTCTGCAGACACTCTGGACTTACTCAGCCAGACACTTGCTGTCTTATTATGGAAGATCTAGGAGTCCTTAGACGTGAAGTGTAGAATCTTGTAATATTCTAAAACTAGTAGCTGCGGACTTAATGTCAGGTCAAAGCTGAGGCTGTCTTCCTGAACTTGGTGAAACGAGAAAACTGACCCATTGTTATTGCTTGTTTACTAATAACAGTCAATAAAGCAAATTACAGTTTTTTATTATGCATTTGCATATGACCAGATTAAAGGTGGGACATGGCTAACCCTTTGTACTGTGGATGTTACAGGACGTGAGGTAGACAGTGAACGACAATTTCTTTCTTCATCTTAGGTAGGGAAACAGGGAGATTATTATGAATTTGATGCTTATCTCCTTTGAGTTTTGACTTTTGTGTGGATTGGTTTTCTGGGACAAAATTTTTCCTGATAAGATGCTACAAACATATCTACTCACCTCAGATAGGAAGCCCATGACCAGCCAAAGTACAGATGCCACCAAAGTCCACCTCGGTGAACAGTAAATTTCATTTGGGATTACTTACAAGAATGTGAGTGAGGGGTTACTTGCAGAAGCAGAAATGACTGACAGCTGCATTCACTAAAGCCCACCTCAGCCTGGGTGAACCTGGAGCACACTGCACAGTCCGTCTGCAGCTCAACTGGATGGAGAGAGTTCTTTCTAAGTGACTAAGTTGGTCTAAACCTCTTTCATGCAGCTAGGCTGGTTTCTGCTTCTTCGAGGTAGCTTAGCTTGTCTGAGAGTCCACTTGGAAGCTTGGCTTGTGTGAGAGAGACTCTTAGCAGTCTTTTTTGTTAGCTCTAGGGAGAAAGAAGCCCATGAATCTGGTCAGTTTCAGGGACTTCCTGAAGCTATTTCAAGTTGTTTATCTTATGGCTTAATAGGCTTCCCTGTAGGATGAAATGTTTCAATCTCTGAGAAAATTGCTACTCAACAATTAGACATGCGATAGGAAAGAAATTATCCAAAACTGTGGTAAAAGCCCCCTCCCCAGGGCTGCCGGTTTCTCAAACATAGGATCTTATTTTTTTGTCTTCTGGTCTCTGGGGAGTTCCCCCCCCCCCTTATCTTCTGTCCTCCTTCCCTCCCTTCCTCTTTGCTATTCTTTCTATTCTTTCTTCTTTTATTTGTTTTGTTTTCAAGACAAGATCTCTCTGTGTAACAGCCCTGGCTGTCCTAGAACTCTCTTTGTAGACCAGGCTGGCTTCGAAGTCACAAAGACCCTTTAGCCTGTTCTCCCAAGTGCTGAGATTAAAGGCATGTACCATCAGGCCAACAGTTGGATTTTTCTTTTTCTTTTCTTTTATCTTTCTTTTTTCAGCCTTGCTTCCCAAATTCATGTCACATTGTGGGCAAGTTGCCTAGCATATCTTAACCTTGTGTTTCTTTACTGTAACATGCCTGTTGCATTTGCTATATCACAGAAGAGTTACCGAGCTTTTTATGTATTTCCTTGTATCATTTCTGGCACATGGGAACCCCAGTAGAAGGAAGGTTTAAAAAGCAACCAAGATATGCAAATAGAAAAGAGATATGGATTTTGGGAAGGTATTCAGTAAGATCACACTCTGTTTCTATAGGTATACTTTCTGTACCTTCCTTGCATCCCACTTAATATGTGTTTCAGTTTTGTATTTTGTAATTTAAGAAGGAAAAACATCTACTTTTACCCTTTTTAAAATTTTCAGATGTTCCAGAGAAAATGAGTCTATATAATTCAAAACAGAATCCAGTCTCTACAAGCAAGTCAGTTTACAACCCATCCAGAAGTTTGTTTCTATGCACATACAGACACACACACACACACACACACACACACACACACACACACACACACACTTGTACACACATGAGCACACATGCACATACAAATAATTCCACATGGTACATCCTGTTTTTGTAAGTACAACCTACCATCCAGAAGCCAAGAGTGCTGACTGGGCTGAGTTGTTGGGAATGGTTATGGAAGCTTAGAGGTCTAGACTTATATTCATGATGCCCCCTGGATTTGAAAAGATTATACCCTCCTTTATTCAATGCCCACCCAATAAAAAACTAAATAATAGGCCAAACAGGTAAAAATACAAACAAACACATGAAAACCACCCCATAGCTAAGACAGCATCCTAAACAAAATCATAACTAGAACTTCTGTATTCTGTAGCATTAGTTCTGGTTTCTATAATGATGAGATAATACTGACAAGACTAGTGAAGGGAGCAGAGTGGAAGGTACCATGAAATGGGAAGTCAGCAGGTTCTCCTTGGAAGGGGTATGGGGAATGGAAGAAGCACCTGAGTTGACAGCAGGTGGATCCGGGTTGGGTCAGCCCGAGAGGTGAGGTTTTGACTGGAAGGCATCAAGTCCTCTCTACAGAGCCACTTAAATCTTTCCCCAGGGGCTGGGAGTATGGCTCAGCAGTTAAGACTAGCCGCTCTTGCGCAGGACCTGGGTTCAGTTTCTAGCCTCCATATGGCTGTTGACAGCTGTTTGTAACTCAGTTCCAGGGACTCTGACACTCTCTTCTGACCTCCACAGGCTTACTTCTTCATGCAGATGATGTACATAATACGCTCATGCATGCACACACACATACATGTACACTTGTAAAATGAATAAAAATGTAAAAACTACCTTTAAATGTCTTTTCTTGTCAGTCAAGAAACTCTGATTATTTTTCTGTTGACAACCAGTAGTGAAAATAATCTAAATAAATGCAAAAATATCCTTTTCTCTAAGTGAGAGATGAAGAAGGTCAGCTAAGGTTTGCATCATAGTGTAGCATGCATATAAGAAAAATACAAGCCATGTGTCCTGATGCATCACTGTCCACAGAGCCATCACTTGTCACTAACATACTCTCTAGGGACATCATCACCGGCAAGCCTGAGAAGGCGGAGTCCTTTCTTAACACCATCCCTACCCTCTGGGTAGCTTTTTATGACTGGTAAGTCCATAGATGGCTACGGCTGTTTTTAATCTACGGAAGCTATTTTTATTTTGAATGGAAACTAAACCAAGCCTCTCCAGCCTACAGCATTTTTATTGTTGCCGAAATTGTCCCTATCTCCAAGAGCAACAACAAAAGTGGCTGATCCTTCGTGTGGATGGCCCCTGATTAGGCCCTTATCTGTCCCGAGGCTGAGCCTGGAAAGTGTAGCAGGTGCAGAGAATGCCCCACAGGAGGAAACCCAGCTCTAGGAATTTAGCCGGGAGAGTAATGCACACAGGCAGCTGCTGGCGGAGCTAAGCAGGTTCATAGAGCGCTGCTGTCAGGATGCATTTCTCTTCCTTCCTTTTTTCCCTGCCTTCATTTCTGTTTCTGTGCTGGAGATTGAATTCGGGGTCACTATATATGCTAATCAGACACTGTATCAGTTGGCTGTTCCCAGCCTTCATTTTTGTAATTTAGTATTTTATTTTATTTTTTAATTATAGCATGTAAAAGTTAAGGAAGAATTCGCAGAACACAAACTAACCATTTTAAAGGGAACAGTTCACTGGCACCCAGGTACCAATAGAACTGCATTAACTGCAGACCGTTCCCCCTTCCTAACACTGGATGCAGACATTGACTACTCCCAGGGCCTTGGCTTAATTTTTGCTGGCTATTAGAATCTCTTGACTATTTCCCTTGAAAGTAGCCGATCAATAAATTGCTTCGAATCATACTTACCTGTGACGATGCATAATTAGAATAGCAACAGTTTGCTTTTTTATGGCAAATCTGGTAATCTGTAGTTAAACCTGTCTTTTCCCAAAGTGTCTCGTGGAAACTGTGAACGGTAAAGTTGTAGCAGAACTGCAAGGGGATCGATTGCTAGTTGTTGCCTGGCGCTGTGGGTCTGCACTGAAATGCAAACCCTTGCTAGCTGAAAACACCAGTTTGCCTGTTACCTGAGCTAGCATTAGGTTCCTGGAGCCTTTCAGCGCATATCGCAAATTCCATATGCACTGCAGATTTACAACATTTGAGTCCTTGATCAGAGCCGGATGGCCTCTGTCTCTGGAGCAAAGGACCTGGTGACACATTGCTGAAGTCATTTATTTACTCATAGGATCCTAAGGAAACAGTCAATTCTTGAGGGGAAAAAAAAAGAAAAAGAGTTGAAATAGGATACAAAGAATGCTGGCTATTCAAGAGCTTTCCCCAGTCCCCTTTGATCTTTTGGAAGGTCTACTATTTCATTTTTTTCTTTTCATGTGTTAGTTTGAAAATTTTTGTATTCTTGAAAAATGTTTGAGTTTACATATTAATTGTCATTGACTAAATGCATGCATCTACCAAGAAGCTAATATGTTATAGGTTGGGAAATAGGCTGGTAATATAAAATGAGAACAATAAGTAGTTGTTATTAAATGGGAATGAAAAACATCCTACATCTGTTTTCCATTTCCAGGGCTTTCTCAGTTCACAGTGTTTTGTTTCATTTTATGGCCTCGAAGGTTTATGAGCAAGTCCAGGGGAAAAGGGATCAGTGCGCAAAGGAAACTTTGTCACCTGAACTAGACATGGGGTGTATCACGGGACAGCACTGGAGCCTGGAGGACTCAAAGAGACGGTTTTGCTATTTAAAAAAAAATCAATTTTTTTAGACTTACCTACAAGATGGATGTAAGAAAATTAATTTTTATTCATGTAATAGAAGAGGCTATATAAGTTTAAACAGGAACAATAAGTACACAGAGCAAGTCAACAAGTGGTCCAGCCGATTCAAGAAAAGTGATTGGTGTAAACAGTGCATTTGTACAGTTGAATGTGGTTGAGTCTTTGCATCTATCCCACACACTCTTGGTAGGACTTCCTGTAACAAAATGGGCATCTAAACTCTGTGTGCCAGAATGCCTTGGGGTTGAGATTCTGACTGCATATTAAATTGATAGATAAGAGTGAATCCTGGAAGTGTGAGAGAGGCCAACTTCCTACATTGTTTTGTTTCTGCAGTTCTGTGAGATTCCGAAAAGCTGGCACTTTGAGTAAGAGATCATCATGCCCCTTAGAGGCCATTATTGTCTTAACTTCTCCTTTTGCCTTTAGCTGAATTGGTGTGTTGGGTCTCGGCAGCCTTTCTTGCCTTTGAAAGGGGCTGGAGTAATTCGTGGAGACTCATCTACAGCTTGCTGTGTTGGCCTTGCCAGTGATTCTGTATTCATCCCTCTGTGATCACAATCCCAAAGAGGTTTCTGTTCCATTAAACTCTGCCTAACAAAGTCCTGCTGTCTTTGGCTCAAATTCAGGCTTGCATTGAACTCACTATGTAGCAGATACGAGACTTGAACTCACTGTCTTCCCGCCTTACCTATCTTGTAGGCGCTTGCCACCTGATCTAGCTTGTGCTACGACTATCATCACAGTGTCCTGTTTTCTTAAATATTTCTTAGAGATGCTCATCCATGTAACCAATGAAAATCACCCTTCAAAGAATTCCTAAATGTAGAGAATTACAGGGAAATAAAAGATTGATGTGTCTGAAAGCCTTCTGCTGCGAGAATGATTCACAGGGAGAGAGGTATATTACCTTCTTTGTTAAAATGAGGAAAATAATAATGCAAACCTACAGATCTAAATTTCTATTTAAAATAAAATCTCCAGTGGCATCAGTTATTCTTCACAGAAGCAATAAAGTTATCAGACAACTAAATTTCTTCCTACTCCAACTTTAATGTGGACCTGGGCCTGCACCCTCTTCCTATAAGCCCTTAGCCCTAGAAGCAAGTCCACAGCCCGCCTCCTTTCCTAGGCTTCCGAGACTCTAGGCTTCATTATTATCCCCAGCCCACCTGTCTTTTGACAATATCTGCTTCTCTTCTGTCGAATCTCGTCTAGGCACATACCAATCGGTATGCTTTATTAGCCAGCTTTCCATTACAATACCAAGTATCTGTGATAATCACCTCACTGAGAAATTTATTTCTCCTCATAATTTTAGAGCTTGTAGTGCTTTGGTTTTGTGGGCAAGGCAGCTCACATGTCATAAGAGAGTGTCAAAGAAAAACGGATCTTCCCATTACCAGCAAGTGAAAGAGAAGGGCTTCACTGCTCTGGACACCTCCCAATAGGTTCCTACCTTCTGAGGGCTCCATCAGCTCCCAGTAGCCTCACTCAGGGCATGGGGATTTTTAACACATGGGCTTTTATTTGACTGTCCAAACTGAACAAAACATTTAGCCCCCACATTCTGATCATAAAAACATCACAGTGTCCCTAGTTTTTGTTCCTCCTTCACTTTCTTCCTTCTCCCACAACGAGGATGTTCTCTCTCTCTCTCTCTCTCTCTCTCTCTCTCTCTCTCTCTCTCTCTCTCTCTCTCTCCTCTTCCTTGATCTCCCAGATCTAACGTCCTCACATTTGCTGTGTAGCAGAATTTGCCCTTGAACGTTGATCCTCTTGCCTCTCACATGTCAGAGCTAGGAATAGAGTTGGGTAGCACCACACTGAGTTGAGGGTGATCAGGCTTGCTGTGTAAGCTGTCTACCTACTGAGTTGCACCCCCAGCCCTGAGGATGTAACCTCTATTCTCCATCTCTTACCATCTACTGTCTCCTTCCTAGTACTCCAAGGCCTTGCTTTGATTTCAACATTGCTGTGAAATTTTAAATCACTGCTTTGAAATTTTTCTTGCTGTGGCTTCTGGCAAGTTCAGGTCCTACCACCTAGTGATATTGTTTGGAGTATACGTAGTATCTTTTTCTACTGTACACGCTAAAAATCCTTTCACACAGTTAATATTCACGCTGTAACTATGTTGATACATTTTAAAAGGTCTCACAGCATTATAAATATATAATGATAAATGTTCTTATTCTTATCCTCATGGAATTTACTTGCAAGTGGAGGAGATAGATACTTGTCAAGCAAAGGTATAATTTTATTCTAATTGAGTTGTTACAAAAAAAAGTTACACATACTTATAAAAAGTATGGAAGGAGTTTCGTTTTGAGACATTTTATTAATGAGAAGACCTGGGCACTATGTAGGACTTGACATGACAGACAGGATGTGTTTCACCCATGAGAGAGGGATGTGGGGATACCACAAGGAGTCAAGGAACACAGGACTTTGATGGAGAGAAGCAGAACAAACAGATGGGGAGGGTGGCTCAGTTAGTGACGTGTGGTAGCAAGAGCCTGCGTGTGTAGTGCTTTGGCTTGGGAAGTTTTCACACATAAAGTCAATAAGAAGCTATTAAACACATGGTTCTAGTGTACACATTCCTGGCATTTGGTGCCATGGAATACTTCTGTGAGCTTCTGGTCTGTATTATATGAGGCCTAGTAGCCTATCTGACTTTTACCCAATAGATGCCAGAGTTGTGATGTTAAAATTGTTTCTAGATATTTCTAGCAGTCCCTGGAGTTATAAAACCACCCCCAGTTGAGAACCACTGATTAAAATAACATACTCTGTACTTCACTGATTTAAAATGTATCAGGCCCCTCTCCTGCCTCGCTCCCTCTCTTTGTCCCTGCCCACCACAAGCATGCTAGTTTGTAAGTACAGAAAATAATATTCAACATCATTGGTGATAAATCATTGCAAATTAAAGCCAAGTAGGATGGTTACTTGATACCCACGAGAGCTGTATTGAAAAGATCAGTTTTCCTGTCTGATAACATGCTACATAATTAGCATCTAGGTAGAACACAGGGGCTTCTCTTTTGTCCCCTCGTTCAGTGTCTGACACACACTGTATGGTATTTAAAGAATCATGCTTCTGGTTTTTCTACGTGGTCTGTCAAAAGGAATTTTTATTCCTTATTTCCTCTCAATTAAAAGTAAGTTTCTTCACTGGTTTCCTTCTCTATTCCGAATGAAGCTCTCTACTTTCCTTTTTTTTTCTGTTTTTTCTCTTTTTTTTTTTTTTTTGAGAAATTCCAGTCTTCTTGTAGCCCTAGAGGAAAACACCCATCAGTGATGATTTTCGTGGCAATTCTGCCTGAGTTATGCTAATTCAGCATTCTACGTTCACATCTGTTATAGTTTGATGTCATAGCTCTCCTACAAGCTTATATGTTTGAGCACTTGATCCCCACTGGTGGTGCCAACAATGGAGGTTGTGAGGCCTTAGGGGAGGAGCCTCACTGGAGGAAGTGGACTATTGTGGGATGCCTGGGAGGGCTAAAGATCTGCTTTTCTTCTAACTCCCTATCTCTGACTCTCTGAGATGTGAGCATGTGGGTACCATATTCTCTGACCACCACAGAGCTGGTATTACCTCAATCCGTAAGCCCAAATGAACCTTTCTCTTCAAGCTGATTTTCATTGGGTATTTCATTATGGCAAGGAAAAAAAAAACAATAAATATGACATCCTAGCTTAAATTTATAATGTTCTTATTTCATATTCACAACTTTATTGTTGATGTGTGGAATTCTGTCTGAGAATTCTCCTTCCTTGGCATAGCCTTTTCACCCTCATGTACATTATCATCATATTTCTCTCTACCACTTCCTAATATGCATCTTGGGCAATATCTGTAGAGCACTGCAGGGTTTTTGTGCCTGGGTTGATTTCGTGTTCTTTTGCAGTGGCACGAAAGCATGAGAATCACCATGAGGTCAGAACTGTGGTCAGCCTTGACCAAGACCTCAGGCAGGGGCTAAGGAACGAGCTGGGATGTCAGTGGACTGGTGGTTGAAGTTAGTCGTGAGGCTTTTGCTGGCTTTCTTATCAGTCTATGTGGGCTGCGCTAAGGAAGGAACACAGATTTGCAGCAGGAGCTTCCCTCCTGCTTCTGGAAACTGAAAGTGCGGACGTTTTGCAAGCTTATTTTCTTCTTAGTGCCAGAGGGAAGGGGGTTGTTCCTGGCCTCTCTTCTTGGCTTACAGGTAGATGGTTTGTCTTTCTGTCTCCTTCAGTTTCTGTTTGTGCCCCGGATTCCTCTTCTTGTGAGCATACTCATTATCTTGGATTTGATTATGGAGGACGTGGGCATGAAGCTGAGACAAATGGTCACTGAGGACCTGTAACCAAACATGGGGTCAGGAAGAAGAACCAATAAACTGGAATCAGCCGTATCTGAACAAATCAAAGAGGCCTAAGACAGAGACCCAACAGCTAAATTTAGTAGATTTTGGCCTTTTAACTTTAACATTTGGTTTTGAAGATTCTTGCAGTGAATTGTCGCCAAGATTTTTTATTGGAGTCTTGTCCGTTGCAAAGAAGAGGAGGTGGCTGAGCATGGCCTGCAGGTCAATGCCACTTGGTCTGGAAGTTAGAGGGTGTGCTTCTTGCAGCTCGCCAAGGCTTTTGGTTTTTCTCACCTCGAGAAGAGCAGGTGATGGAACATGTCTGCAAATGTATCTGGGAACTGTCATACTTGTAATCTCACAGACGCCCAAAACAGTTTTGAATTACTCCTGCATTTTAAGAACGAATTTTATTTCCAAATGTCTTCTTTTTTTGACATTTAAGTTTTAAGTAATTTTGAAATTTTCGACTTTTTCTGAAATTTTGTGCGCCAGTGCCATTCTTTTAAAGGATAATTTTTCAAGCTATATGTTAAGAATGTGAGGAAAGGGGTTGGGGAAGTGGCTCATCAGTTGAGGGCCCTGGACGCTCTTCCAGTTTGTTTCCAGCACCTACGTGGATGCTCACAGTTGTTGGCGACACCTGTCTTAGAACATTCACCTTTGCTTTCTGACATCTGTGGACAACAGAAAGGGCAAGGGGTTCACAGACATACATGAAGACAAAACACCTGAACACATAATATAAATAAATTTTTAAAGGTCCCATTCTCTTTGGATGAACACCTAGCTTAGCCTAGTTATAGTAGGTAGGGTCTAGATATAGTAGGAAGAAGTGGTTGGGGGTGGTGGTAAGGGGAAGTGGAGAGAATGGGAGGAGGGGAAGGAGTGGGGACTGAGATTGGTATGTAAAATAGTAAAAGATAGTTTGTTTTCTTTTTTTAAAAAATAAAAAGAATGCAAAAATGTAAAAAAAAGAATATGTAATGAATGTCAGAATAAGACAGGATGCTGATTGCCTCAAGATATTAAGGATAGACCTAGCATTTGAGCCGGCGGTTCCAGCAGTTCTGGGTATCTACTGAAAGTAGTTGAAAGTAAAGTTTTATCTTTATCCATGGCAGTAGTGTTTGCAGTTACTCAAGGTCCACTGAAAGATGAGTAGATAATAAAACGTGGTGCAGCTATAATATGGAGCCTTAAATAGGAAGACTGTTGTACAATGTTACAACATGAATGGAGAATATTTTGCTAGGTGATATAAGCCAGGCAGGAAAGAATGCCATTGCATGCCTCCATTTATAGGAATTGCATAGAGTAGTCAAATTTCTTGAGACAGAAAATAAAATGCTAGTTCCAGGGCTATAGTAGGAGCAACTAGCACGTAGTGGTCAATGGTTGTAGTACTTCTCTTTAGGAAGAGGAAGTGGTTCTGCCAGTGGATGGTGGTGGCATGATATGGTAATATAAGTGTGTGTAAATGAAATGCCACTTGATTGTGATTTTAACTATGATAAATTTTATGTTTCAACTGTTTTGCTCAATAAAATGCATATTAAAATAAACCTCCATTTAATACTTCAGCACATTTTTAGTTATTATTATTTTTGTGTTTGTGCACACACTTGTTTGCCAAGGTGAATTTGTAGAGGTCAGAGAATAACATTCAGGAGATGGTTCTCAGCCTTTGATCTTGTTGAAGTTCAGTGTCTCACTTGACGAGGACTCCAGGGTAACTGGCCTGTAAGCTTCCGATCAATTCGATCTCTATCTTCAGTCTCATCGTAGGCATGCAAGACTAGAGATTTGGGTTCTTGGGGGTCACATTCAGTTTCCTGGGATTGAGCATGAGGTGCTTTCACCTCATGTCCTAGGCCAACATTTCTTTTCAAATATGCCGATATTAATAGCAAACGTTGTTATGTGGCATGTATGTATTTGTGGAGGTGCCTTACCCAAATCATCCTCTTTGATGCTTGCAGCTTTGGAAGATACATATCAGTACCCATGCCTTTCTATCCCTGTACAGTGAAGAACTGAGAAAGGGAATAGGGAGGCATTGGAAGTCAAGTGGGCAGCCTCTAGTGCTGAGCTCTTAAAATTAAACTTACAGGGAAATGAAAACCCATTACTACTGCTCTGCCTACCCCAAACAAACAATAAAACCTTCCCAAGTTCTCCCTAAGTTCTCTGTACGCTTTTGTGACAACATCTTTTGATTACTCAGAGGTAAGAATTTGCTGTGGTTAGGATATATATGAAATTGCTGAAAAAGATGTGGACTTCAGCCAGGGAAGCAGATAGGCTAACTGCAGATCTTTACCTGGTCCAATCCAATCCAATCCAATCCAATGCAATCCAATCCAATCCAACCCAATCCAATCCAATGCAATACCCTGGTCTCTTCCCTAGCTCTGTAGCAGACCACTTGCTAGGGGCTTCACCTCACTCTCTGCTTCTGTTCTCAGGGGATTAAGAAATTCTGGTAGAACACCCTCCTTTCCTCCCTCCTAAGGCTCCTCCCCATCCCTCCATCCCTATTCCTAAGTGTCAGCTCCCAACCTAGAAAGACCTTTCACCTGGAACCCCTACTGGCCACACCTCTCAGGATCCCAGAAGAATTTCCTGCCTGCCAACACAGCCATGACACTCCACTATGAACCAAAGAGGAAACTAAAACCAAGAAGCAAAACACCCACCCAACAAAGACAAGACCAGATATCAGCACCTACAATTATAATCTCCCCAAACCCAGATGTCTAGACACAAGCATGAAAAGGCAATCAATAACAGCCAGGCAAATATATTTCCACTAGAGCCCTACAACACTACCATGCATGCTGTGAGTATTGCAGCATAGCTGAAGAACAAGGGACATACCTTAAAATACCCTTTATAATATGATAAGGGTACTTAAAGAGGAAAACAAATAAATTCATCAAAGAAATCTATGAAAAGACAAGCAGTGGAAGGAAATGAATAAAACAGTTGAAGATCTTAAAGTAGAAGTAGAGTCATTAAAGAAAACCCAAACTGAGGAAAATGTGGAAAAGAAAAATTAGGAAACCAGAACAGGAGCTTCAGAGGTCAGCCTCACCAACAGAATATACAAAATGGAAGGGAGAATCTTGGGCATTGGAAACATGAGAAAAGAAATGGATACCTTGGTCAAAGAAAATACTGAATTAAAAAAATCATGAAACATCCAAGGAAATGTGGGACACTATGAAAATACTAAATCTATAAATAGTGGGAGTAGAGGAAGGAGAAAACACCCAAGTCAAAGGCACAGGAAATATTCTCAATGAAATCATAGAAGAAAAATTCTCCAATTTAAAGAAAGAGATGAGAAGCACACAGAACATCAAATAGACTGGGTCAGAAAAGCAAGTACTCTTGGCACAGAATAATCAAAACACACAGTGCAAAGAGAGACTACTAAAAGCTTCAAGGGAGAAAGACCAAGTAACATAAAAAAGGCAGACCTATTAGAGTAACACCTTACTTTTCAATGGAAAAGCCAGGTGCCTGGATAGATACTCTACAGACTCTAAGAGAACACACATGACAGACAGACTGCTATGCCCAGCACAACTTTTAATCACTATAGATAGAGAAAATAAGGTATTCCATGATAAAGCAAAAATTAAGCAATATCTGTCTACAAACCTAGCCCTATAGAATGCACTAGAAGGAAAACTCCAACCTGAAGAAGTTAACTACACATAATAATAATCCCAGACCAGCAATTCAAAAGAGGGTAAACACGCCGCCACCGCCACCACCACCACCAGAACACCAGAACACCAAAATAAATAAATAAATAACCCAAGTAACAGGAATCAACAAACTGCTCAGTGATTTCTCTCAACACCAATGATCTCAATTATCCAATAAAAAGAAACAGACTAGCAATAAATGAGAAAACAGGGTATATTCTTCTGCTGCATTGCAGAAACACACCTTAACATCAAGATTGACACTACCTCAGGGTAAAGGGATGGAAAAAGGTATTCTAAGCAAATGGACCTAAGAAGCAAAGTGTTGTAGCTATTTTAATATCTAATAAAATGGACTTCAAGCCAAAACTAATCAGAAGAAATACACTACATACTCATCAAAAAAATTAAGTAAGATGACATTACAATTATTAGTATTTATAGAACAAACAGAAAGGCATATACTTTCATAAAACAATCACTACTACAGCTAACCCACATATTGACCCTCGCAAACTGGTAGTGGTAGAGAACATACATGAATCCAAAGCAGTTCTTAACAGGCACAAGGAATTTGAAATAACACCCTGCATTTTATCTGACGAGCATGGATTAAAGGTAGCTATCAATGACAGAAACAATAGAATACTTACATACTCATGGGAACTGAATGGTTCACTACTCAGTGAAAAAATGGGTCATGGCAGATACAAAGAAAAAGATGTAAAGACTTCCTAGAATTGAATGAAAATGAATACACAACATAACTAAATTTATGGGACATAATGGAAGTGGTTCTAAGAGGCAAGTTCATAGCACTAAGTGCTTACATAGAAAAATGAGAGCACAGAACACCTGAAAGCTCTAGCACAAAAGGAATAAATCACAATAAATGCAAAAGATGTAGATGACAAGAAATAATCAAACTCAGGACTGAAATAATTAGAAACAATAAAAACAGGCCAGAGAATCAATGAAACACAGGGTTTTTATGAGAAAAATCAATAAAATTAGAAAAATCTTATACAAATAAACTAAAAGGCAGAGAGAATATACAAAGAAACAAAATCAGAAAAGAAAAGGGAAACATAAAAACAGACACTGAGAAAATCCAGAGAATCATAAGGACATACTTTAAAACCCTTCACTCCACCAAACTGGAAAATATAAAAGAAAATAGATAATTTTCTAGATATATACCGTTTATCAAAATTAAATCAAGATCTTATAAGCAATTTAAACAAACCTATACACCCTAGTGAAATAGAAGCAGTAATTGAAACATTTTCAACTGTGACCGTAACAACAGCAACAACAAAACCCAAGGACAGATGGCTTTAGCCCAGAATTCCATTACACTTTCAAAGAAGAATTAATGCCAATACTCCTCAAATTATTCCACAAAATGGAAACAGGAAGATCACATTGCCTAAAATGTTTTATGAGCCCATAGTTATTCTGATATCCAAACATAATAAAGGCCTCCCCAAAGTGAATTATCGATCACTTTCCCTTGGGAACATAGGTGCAAAAATTCACAATTTACAATAAAATACTTGCAAACTTAATCCAAGAACACATCAAAAAGATATCCACCGTGATCAAGTCAGCTTCATGTCAGAGATGCAGGGGTAACACAACATATGCATCTTATGAAAATTATATATATATATATATATATATATATATATATTCCATCATGTAAACAAAAGCCATATGCCATATGACTATCTCATTAAATGCAGAAAATCCTTTGAGAAAAATCCATCATTCCTTCGTGATAAAAGTGTTTAAAAGTTTAGGAATACAAGGAAAATGCCTCAACACAATAAAGACAGTTTATAGATAGCCCATAGCCAACATCAATTTAAATGGAGATAAATTCTAAGCAATTCCACTAAAATTTGGAGCAAGATAAGGTTGTTCACTCTCTCCATGTATATTCAACATAGTATTTGAAGATTTACCTAGAACAATAAGACAACTGAAGGAGATTGAGGGGATACAGATTGAAATGGAAGAAGACTAAGAGTTTCTTTATTTGTAGATGATCTTATAGTATACATACATGACCCTAAAAGTTCCACCGAGAAACTCCTATAGCTGATAGACAGTTTGAGCAAACCAGCTCTATACAAAATTAATTTAAAATCAGTCAATCGCCTATATACTAATAGCAAATGAATTGAGATAGAAATCAAGGTAACAACACCTTTTTTTGAAATACATTGGAGTAACTCTAGCCATGCAAGTGAAAGACTTGTATGATAAGAACTTTAAGATATTGAAGAAAGTAGTATCAGAAGATGGAAAATGGATTGGTAGAATTGGTATGGTAAAAATGGTCATCCTACCAGAAGCGATCTACAGATTCAATGCAGTCCCCATCAAAATTACAACACAATTCATCATAGATGAATTCAAAAAATAATTCTCAGCTTCATATGGAAACACCCACACAAATCCAGATAGCTATACCAACTCCAAAGCTAAAGTAATGAAAATTCATGGTATTGACACAAAAAGAGACACATCAAATAATGGAATAGAAGTGACGCCCCAGAAACACATCCAGACACCCATGGACTTCTGGTTTCTGGTAAAGAACCCAGAAACACACACTGGAAAAAAGACAGCACCTTTAACAAACGGTGTTGGTCAAACTGGAGCACTGTATGCAGAAGAAACATAGAACTATACTCATCACCCTGCACAAAACTCAACCCCATTGGATCTAAGACTTTAACATAAATCTAGATATATTAAACCTGACAAATGAGAAAGAAGGGAATAGCCTCGAATTCCCTGGCATGGGAGTAACTTCCTGAACAGAACACTGTTAGCACAGGCACTAAGATCAACAATTAATAAAAGTGACCTCATAAAACTGAGAAGCTTCTGTATGGTCAAGGACACTGAAGTTCAGACAAATCAGCTGTCTACAGTATAGGAAAAGATTTTTTTATAACAATTCTACATCTATTAGAGGACTAATATCCAAAATATATAAAGAACAAAAGCTTTGTAACAGGAAAACAAACAACCAAATTAAAGAAATGAGGTACACATTTAGGTAGAAAATTCTCATGAGGACACTCAAATGACCAAGGAATACTTGAAGAATTGTTCACCTTCATTAGGGTGCAAACCAAAGCTATTCTGAGATTTCATCTTACACCTACCAGAATTGATTAGATAAATTAAACAAGTGGCAGTTCATGCTGGTGAAGATGGAGAGTAGGGGCAACACTCATCCTTTGCTTGTTGGACTGCAAAGTTGAACAGCTTCTATGGAAATGAGTGTGGTGGTTCTTCAGGAAAATGGGAATCGATTCACCTCAAGATCCAGCTATATCACCCTTGGGCATATAACCAAATGACACTTCGTTCTCTCATGAAGACATTGTTCAACCATGTTCATTGCTGTTCTGTTCATAATATCCAGATACTGGAAGCAAGCTAGATGTCACTCAACAGATGAGGAGGTATGGTACATCTATACAATAGAATATTACTCAGCTGTTAAAAAGAATGAAACCATGGAATTCTCAGGTAAATGAATCCATTTAGAAAAAAATTCATGCTGAGTGGGTTATCCCAGAACAAGAAAGAGAAATATATTATTTGGTTATATATAGATATAAGCTTTTTAGTCAATTATAACCAACCTATAATCCCCAGAACCACAGAGGTTAGGTCTAAAATAAAGGTCTGGGGGAACATATAGAGCTCATTAGAAAATAGAATTAGATTAGATAGTTATGGATGAATGGGGAGCTGGAATGGGATGACCAAATAGGGAGGGAAGGGAAGAGGGTGATGAGGGAGAAAATACAGGGAGAGACAGCTAAATTTAAGGGCCATCTGAGGGATAGTATGGAAACCTAATACAGAAGAGGCTTCCTAAAATAACATACATATATGATGATTATTTAATTAAAGTTGCCAAACCCAGATGAAACCCAGTGGCCAAAGGGATTCACATGAATCCCCATACAATCCAGGCTGTTGCCAAGACAGCTCTCCACAAACTAATGGCAAGGCACATTGCTGAAAGCAAAACCTACACAAGTCATTGACTACTGAGTTAAACTTGTGCTTACATAGAGCCTTCATGCCATGTTCTAGCATCTTTGGTACATGAAGGTACTCTGCACACTACCAAAAGAGAAACATAAATACCAACCCATCTACAAAATCTTGGATTGACATGTCATTTGTGTCTTACCTACAAGATATGCTAGTGCAATATTGGCAGAAAGTTTGTGGGAATAACCTACCAATATCTGGTTTGACTGAAGGTTCACTCCAGGAGATGGAACCTATACCTGGCAAAGCTTGGATGAGAAAGAACCTGAGATTAGATAGCTCATAGACCTAGGATAAAACCAAATACTCTTGTTCTAAAAAAATGTAATAATAAAATGACTCTTAATGACATTCTGCTATACTGACAAATTAGTGCCTTGCTCAGCCATCATCAGAGAAGTTTCCTCCTGAAGCAAATGGGAACTAATACTGATACTCATAGCCAGACAATATGCAGAAAGTAGAGAGTAAGGGACTTTCAAACACACAGACCTAGATGGGATGTAGCCATCAAATCTCTCCCCCTCAGAGTTAGGGAACTCTAAGGAAGAGTAGGTAGAAAGAGCCAGAAAGAATGGAGGACACCAGAAAATGAGGTCCTCTAAATCAACACGATTAATGTATGAACTCACAGAAACTGAGGCAGGCATGTATGGGTCTACAACATGTCCTCTGTTTATATATCATGGCTTCTAGTTGAATGTTTTTATGTGATTTCTTGGTGTTTAGAGTGGATCTGTTTCTGTACCTTCTCTTGGGCTCTTCTCCTTCTGGTTGACTCTTTTGTCCGACTCCAGTGTATTAGCTTTTTCTTTATTATATTTTATTTCATAATTCTCCCTTAAAAGCCTACTTTATTTTCTAATGAGGGACAGAAAGGGTGTGGATCCAGATAGGAGGGGGAACTAGGAGGAGTCAAATGATGTGTAAACTGTAATCGGGATATATTTTGTGAGTGGAAAAAAATCAATTATCAATAAAAGGAAAACAAAGGTGGTTAGTGATGCATAAACTCTTAGTGTGTTGGTTGTGAACTCTGCTTTTAGATGACTGAACCCTCTCTCCAGCCCTGGGAGACACAGCATTACAGCACAGTTTGTCCACACCTTCTCTGCAATGTTCCCTGAGTCTTACATGCAGGAGTGTTTTCTAGATGTACCCATTGGGAAGGGGCTTGACTTTTTTGTTGTTTGTTGATTTCTTTGTGGTTTTCTGTAATGATCTCTGTCTGTGGCAAATGAAGTTTCACTAAAAGGTGTGAAGACTGCACTTACTTATGGTTTAAGGACAAATGTTTTTAGATTGTTAGGGATTGTGCTGGTTTAGTAAATTAGTGCTTGTGGAGTCTCCTTCAATAACTATGTTTTCACAAGACCACCTAGATGTCAGCTGAACAAGGAAGACAACAACAGGTATTTCAAACTGGGTGAGGAAAAGCCCACGAGGTCTCAAACCCTGTACAAAAATCAACAGGCAACAGAGGGAAGCTGTAAGTGGGAGAGGTTGTCTTCCACAGGGAGGAGCAGACCAATTTGTTGTCTAGCACAAACGTCAACCTCAGAACATACATACAAGTGACATTATGTGAACTCAATAGAGTATATTTAGTAGCATATACTTCTATATATAATTGCATATATGGGTATATATAGTATATATCATATATAATTGTGTATATTATATATATGCATTTGTAGGTGTAATTTTCTTTCTTACCAGCCAGCTCCCAAATAACCACACAGAAACTTATTATTAATTATAAATGTTTAACTGATATCTTAGGCTTGTTACTAACTAGCTCTTACAACTTAAATTAACCCATATATTTTTTTTTTATCTGCGTACTACCACATGGCTCAGTACTTTTTTCAGCAAGGCATGTTCATCTTGCTTCTCCCTGTGTCTCCTGGCAACTCCACCCTCCATCATCCCAGGATTCTCTCCCTGTCTGCAAGTCCTACCTAGCCTATTTCTTCCTAACTATGGCCATTTAGCTCTTTATTAAACCAATGACACCAAATCTTCACAGTGCACAAAAAGGTTATTCCACAACATGCATGCAATTGATTTAAAACAAAAAAAAGAGGTATGAAATTTAAAAAGTAGGGAGGAGTATATGGGAGAGTTTGGAAGAAAAAAAGGAAAGGAAGAGATATTGCAATTATGATACACAAAACAACAACAGTAACAAAGTGGCAGATAAGTCCCTTCAACCCTACACAAAAGAACTATAAACAACCAAGGAATGCTGAGAGTGGAAAGTATTGTCTTTTTCAGGGAAGAGCACAACAGTTGGCCATCTAATACCTAATTATCAGCCCTGAAAATATGAATTTGAGGAACATATTGCAGGCTGAGCATTTTATATATATAGGGATGCATGTAACAATTTATAAAAAAGAGGGCATGAAATAGAACAGAGTGGGGTATATGGGGGGCTTGGAGGGAGGAGAGGGAGGGGAGAAATGATGTAATTATCCTCTCAAAGACAAAGAAAAAATGCAAAAATGGATTTTCTGCAAAGACCTGAGTACTTCAGTTCACCACTAAACATGCTCATGTGGGAGGGAAAACCTCATGGGATCCCATCCCAGACAAAGAACTACAGGCAACTAATGGCTACTGAGAGAGGGAGAATTAGTCTTCCCCATGGATGAGACCCCTAATTGATTATCCAATACCAAGTGATCAGCCCTGAAACCATATATATACACCAGTAATGCTAAATAGACTCAATAGGATGTGTGTGTGTGTGTAAACACAAATACACACACATATTACATATGTGCAATAAATAAAGAAAAAGAAACCATCAATTTGAATTGGGACAGGTTGGAATTAGGGTATAGGGAGGAAAAGGAAGGGGAATGATGTAGTTTTGTTTAAATTTTAAAAATCCGTAAGATCCATATTTGATGTATTTGTACATGTATGTGCAGGAAATAAGTCTTGTTAAATATTGCAGGGAGAACAGAACACATCTCAACAATGTTGGCTGTTATAGCACAGTGCTTGCAACCTAGCTTCTTACCCTCGTATATTAATCAGAGCATTATTTGCCTACGATGTTTTAGATTCGTATATGGAATTTAAATCTGCAACAATTTTGTATGCACCTTTCCAAATATGTAAAAGATGGCCTTATTTACTGTTACCTTGGAAACAGCAATGCCCAAATGCTATGCTTACTCTCTTTGGTACAATTAAAAATCATTTTATGGAGCAAATGTAATTTAAAATATTATCCTCAAGCATGGATTTTAATTAACCTTAATTAGATGAAATACATAATGATGGTTAGTGTTAACATTATTTGGAAATCTTAATATAGTTTTCTAACACATAGCATGCCAATGTCTTTAAAATTTTATCTTAATAAATGCGTGCATTACTATCCTCCTTTAGGATAGGTGGAGATGCTCTAATTATTGTTTAACTCTGTCAGTTCTGTGACAGATAATTTTTTAGTTCTGATAATTTTTTAGTTCACGAGTGCACATATGATCGTGTATTCGCAAATGTTTACTTGTACCATGATGTTCGTGTGGAGGTCAGAGGACAGCACTGGATGTCAGTCCTCACTTTCTGCCATCTTTGGAATAAGTCTCTTTCTTGTTCACTGCTGTTTACAACTGGTTGGCTGGCCCGGGGACTTCTGGAGATTTTTTTATACCCACCTCCTGTATTATCTCAGGCACACTCATTCATCCATTACCATACTTGCCTTTACGTAGGTTCTAGGGATTTGAACTCAGGTCCTCATGTTTGTACAGCAATCATTTTCCCCATGAGTCATCATGTCAGTCTTCTGAATAATAATTTTATGAAGTTAAAAATCACCATGTCTACTTTGCTTGAAACTTTTCTTAATAATTAATAACCTTGGAAAATCACTTATGAATTATTACTTCTTCAGTGACTTCCCACAGGGACATGAATTGATATGCATGCTTTCTTCTTCCATTTTTCCAGGACTCCACTATTGTTTCTCCAATTATTTTGAGGACTGATCCTCAGGGATTTTTCTTTTACTGGACAGATCAAAACAAGGTAAGAGATAAGATGTCTTCCTTATTTTATTCTGTTGGTTATTTACAAAGTATTTATTTACTTTATATATAAGTCCGCCCATTTAATGGATGAACTTTTGCAGTGTATTTATTGATTCTATTTTCAGAAACTCAGGCTAAAGGTCTTATGATCTTTCATGGATGCTTGTATGAAATGGTGACTTCACTAGATCCTAGAATAATTGTTGTTTTCCCTTTAAGACAAGAACTCAGGCTTTGTGGATTGCATTTGGCGAACATGATCCTGGGTGTTCATTGCTTTAAGTCCCTTTCAATACAGAATGCAGAAAGACGATGAGAAAATTCCTTTTGACCTTAATGGCCAAAGGTTCAACAGTCAATCGTTTTTCTCTCCTCTCTCTGTGTGACAATTAACAGTTCTCCCAGTAGTAGCCTGATTTGGCCTTGATAATTTATTCATGGTTGTGATAGGTAATTGTGGTTGTCAACTTGACACTTCTCAAGAGAGGGAACCTCAATTGAGGAATTGCCTCCTTCTTTGTCCTGTGGACATATCTATGGGATATTTACTACTTACAATTTATATAGTAGAGTCAGGCCCCCTATAGGCAGTACCATCCCTAGGCACGCGAGCCTGCCTCTCTAGGAAATGTAGGCAAACCTATGAGCCTAGAATCAAGCCAGCAAACAGTGTTCTTCTGTGGACTCTGCTTCAGTTCCTGATTCCAGGCCCTTGCCTTGAGGTCCTTCCTTGGTTTTCCTTGGTTGTATACTCTAATCCATAAGCCAAAGAAACCATCCCTTCAAATTGCTTTTGGCTGTCATGTTTCTCATAGCAACACAGAGGAAACTAGAATAGTGTTAAATTAAAGCTAGATTCCTTTAACCTTTTTATTGAGTTTTCAAGAAACTTCTTACATTAGCTTTCTGTCCACAATACTAAGAATTCAGTAATTCAGTTTTGATAAAGCCATTTGATAGTTCCATACTGAATTATTAAAAACTGTCTGCAGATCATAAAATCTATCTGAGGTTTAATGGGCAGTTAGACAAGAATATTCATAGGAAGTGGCTATTATTTCAAAAATCTCTGGCACCTAAGAGACCCAGTATATAGAATATTTGGGTCCTCTAAGTTTTGATATCTGAAGAGGTAGTTAGTTGTTGTTGTTTTTTGAGAGTACTAAATGCATTCAGAAACCAATAGGCTAGCAATACTAACAGATTAGCGTCAGAACAGTCCCTCAATTACTGTGTGATGGGTTACAAATATTAGTTTTTGAAACACCGTGTTATGTCCCAGGTATCCAAAGTTCTTGGATAATTGGTTTAAGGCTGCCTTGGGCAGCTTTCTGCACTTGTGAGCACAGGTTCTATCTTACCTGGGCAGATTCATTGTGAGAGTGTGGGTTATTCCAGAAAATTTTCCATGCTGAAAAGTTAGCACCTGGTCTCAAGGCCAGCCCCAAATTGGCCGTCTCCCAATCTCTCAAGAACCAAATTCTACCCTGATGGTCCTAGAGTACATCTAAATACATCTAACTACATCTAACTACTATCTGTATGTTCTGCAAACTTCTATGGTCATAGATGTGGGAACAAACCATAGAACTTAGGCCAGTGTCAAAAATTATGTGTGGGTAAGTTTTCATACTTAATGTTCATGTTTATTATTGGGTGTGTTAATCACATTGGCTAAGACATTTTGTTTGGTTTCCTGCTGTTATGTATAAAACAATGGCTTGAAAGAGATTTTTTTCCTCCTAAAGACTATTTTTAGAACAGTTACAGCTATATTTGTGAAAGATTTATTTATAATGCCTAGAGCATTTCTAAAGGTTGGGTGCTTGTACAAGAGACCAAACTGTCAGTTTGATTTTTTCAACTTGTAAATCAAATTTCCATAAAAGCAGCAGAAGATATTTTGGGGTTTTTAAATAATTCATGGCAACTCAGTTAAGCTCCACTAGAAGACCAATCATAGACATTTCTTTGCTTGAGGAAGAGAAGCAGGTAGGGACAAAAGCTTTTGATGCATCTCTATTGTTCTAGAAGCCTAATATTTTACCCGGGCATATTTTCGGCATAGAAAAGATCTTTACCTGTTTTATACCAGCATTTCCCTCTTGGTCACAATGCTGTTTATAACCAATGGGAACAAATAATGGGTGAAAGGGGGAGGGGTTTCTTCTGTCTCTTTATTGCTTTTCCTCTTATAGATGTTAATCTTAGTTAAGACATGGTAAATTTTACTTTTTGAATTTTAGATCTTTAATATTTCCTCATATATCAGTTTGGAGGTTTTTTTTTTTTGGTCAATGATCACATGTCTTAGCCTCTAAAAGATGAGAGGATTTAAGAAAATAATAATAAAAGAAACTTACCACATTTTCAAGTTTGTCATTTTCTTTCTGGCTTTCAGCCCAGTCTTGGAACCAGATCAAGTGATGTATCCACGTTTTGGTCTTGGACGACTGTAAACAGTGCATTAGAGTCTATGCAGGCCGGACAAACTGTGCACACAAACAGAGGGCAGCACGCCAGACTTTTAGTTGAGGTTGCGTATAAGATCCTTTGAAGGAACAACTGGACTGAGTGGCGCTATTATGATGCTCCTTAGAGGACTACTTGTTTAAAGTATGTTTCTTTTTCTTTTGGCAGTTAGTTAGTCTTAAAAATCTGTCCTCTGTGTTACAGAGACCTCAGAGAAAACAATATAATACTTTTAAGGTTAGCATTTTGCGTTTACACATTCATTTCCCATGATTGGGAAGCTTCCACTGTATTTACTACAAGATGCGCCTCATCTCTCTAAGTCCTCTGCCAACATGCCCAGCCTTTGCTCCATGCAGCTTATGTAGAAACGCCTTGATTAGCCATCATTGGAAGCCTCGTGTGCTCACAGGGAAAATGAGTAGTGTAAGAGCCAGGTGGTAGTGGTGCGTGCCGATAATCTGGGCACTCGGGAGGCAGAGGCAGGCGGATGTCTCTGAGTTTGAGGCCAAGAGCTAGGTCCAGGACCAGCTCGATAGCTACAGCAAAACCCTGTCTCGAAAAGCAAAAACAAACAGACCAAAAAAGAGCACCTCAGTGGAGCCTTGGTATAAGCTTGCCTTGCGTAGCTCTGAAAGCAACCCCTCATATTCATGGAGTCTAATGGGTGTCCGTTTCTTGTCATGACTACGCAGCACCTTGTAGCAGAGCCATTGTTTTCAAGCTGCTGGCTTCATCCCTGGAGAAAATGCAGTGCTGCCATACCCAGCCGCTCCTTTGACTTGTAACCATAGAAATGATAGGTGACAAAGAAGACAGACAGCACAGATGATAGATTTCAGAATTGCAAACCAGAACTGGCAGTCATTTTTAGAGAGCGGAAATGTGTTTAGTGAAACACTGACAGGATATTTGGGTTAGTGTAAGCAGATGACTGTGAATATCACCTTTCGAGATAAATGTTCATACTTTGTTCCATTGCTGGACTTATTTTTGACAGTTTTTCCACTTACTGTTGGTTCTATAAAGTTTATTGAATACAATTAGCAAAAGCGAGTTACTGAATATAGTTATTTTTAGCACGGTGGTTTTTCTGGGTCTCAGTGTAGAGTATATAAGAAGGGTGCGTTTATTTATAAGTTATGAGTGAGAAGAAGTTTCTATGCACGCCAAGTACGAAAGAGGTTGTCTGCATTAGAATATGCCACATGGTCACTGGCAGACATACAGGGAATGCTAGCCACATAATCTATGTCTACGTGAATCTGAGGAAAGGGTCAACATAGAAGAACCACAAACTCCTATCTAGAGTGTGACACAGGAGAATGTTGTCTTGCAATTTCTTGCCCTGATTCTGTGCCAATTTTGATATAAAAATAAAGCCAGTTTAGTTCAGATCTAAAAAGCTCAAGAAGGTTCAATAAATCCTTCCTTCTTTCCCTAAAAGAGGAGTTTTGGCAAAGGGAGGACAATTACTAAGTTTTAAAAAAGGAATAAATGGAAAAACCATCCTATTTTATTTTGATACAGATTTCTTTAGTTGCAGATAGTATGCAAATAATTTTCTTTTAGTCAGAGAGTAAAGCAGTATAAATATTTTCAACATTGTCTGATAATCTGATAATCCCAATGATAGTTTTTTTCCAGTCAAGAATAAGTATCATCTTTCTAGTTAATTCCCACGTTTATTTCATGAATTTGAATATGCATTTTGTTTGCAATATGTGGAAATATTGCATTTTCTTTTGTTAAAATTCATTTTATCTTGTAATGTTATTTTTGCTATTTCAAAACTTAACTTTCGACTTCATAGAATGCCTTCGAGATGTTCATGATAACCGCCCCCCTTCTTTTAACTTGTTCTATTGTATTCTAATATTGGATTGCAAACATATTTAATGGTAAGAAAGTTCCCATTAATAGATTTTTGGTATTTGTTTCTAATTTGGGACAGCAACAAATCTCCTTTGATACAAAGTAATGGCTTGATGCTCTGTCTCTGCGAGTATGGGGATCAGGGATTCCCCAAGGGAAACACAGGTATCAATGATGTTTGGAAGGTATACATATCTTGCATTTTAGTCTTTGGCTTTAAATGTTTACACCTGTGAAATCTTATGTGAGAGACGCTGTTTGCTCCTGCCCCAATCAACACTGTTAGGAAACATTTCAACTTTAGCCTGACTGATGCAACTGTTGTATCTAAGTTTTAATCTGCCCTAACTGGATTTGCCAGGAAACTGAGCATATTTTCAGTCATGACTGGCCATTTCTGTTCTGGGTTATTTGCTACATCCTCTGCACTGGTGTTGATACTTCTTGTGTTCTAGCTGTTGTGAATTTTGCAAATACATTCTTCTGTCTGTGGCTTGTCTTGAATTCCCCGGCATGTAATTCATGCGTGACAAAAGATGGCTCGAAGTCTCAAAGTTTGATGGAGTCCCATTTCAACTTTTCTTTGTTTCCTTTTCTTCTGACTCTTCATCCTTATTGCTATCATTGCTATTAATTAAGGTTTGGAATCCACATGTAATGGATACTGATGAATGGCGTGATTTGGAGTTCTTAATTTGATTTCTTCAAATAGGTCGTCCTATGGGTTGGTGGCTCTCTCTACACTTTCTAGTTGCAGCCAGTGAAGGTCGCACCCTATGACACCATCTGCCTGGGGGCCTTCTTCCTGCCTTAGCGTGCGAAGGGTACATGGCAGGCAGCTGGACTGAGCTGATACCCTGTTGCCATACCTGACTTGAAAATCTTGAGATGTCAGCAGTGTGAACTTCTTCCTTGTCATTCCCTACTTCATTCTTAGTTACCTTCTGTCTTTTGCATTTTCAAGTTGAGCAATAACTGCCATTTCTGTTTACCCATGATCTAGAGTGTGGCATACATATATACCTCCATATTTGGTCATTTCTGGGAAATAGCAAAGGAGGAATTGTGTATGCTACCTGCTCCCTCTGCTACTCTTTCCCCCTCTAGGACTTGAAACAGTCTGGGGGTCCCTTGGAAAGAGAGCCGAAGACTGACGTTTCTATAAATGTCAAACGTAGATACCCTTCTCTTGTAATTTGAGATTTCTATACAGAGTTCAAATGAAAAGTTTGGAAGTTAAATATTTACATAAGCCGCGGTGATATTTTTAAAACAGGAGTCCAGAGCTAAGAAATATTTTAGATGATGAATCATAAACCTCACAAAAAAAATCATGTGATTTCCTGTGAAAAACCAGTCTGGCCTCCATAAATAAAAATGGTGGGCACCTGCTTCAGGATGAACCGCTTGGCAGTGGACTTCCTCTTTGGTAGACACTTGTCAAGTGCATTCCAGGGACATCACTTCTGGCCTTTCATGTGGTACTCCAGAACTGAGGGCATGTTTGGACATAAAGATCTGATTGTAAATTAGGGGATGGAGTCTCTTCATTTATCTGTTGACTTTTCCTAGAGGCTCAACCAATACATGAAATCACCTTAGCAAGGAGCGCAATTGACATGGTGCAGCCTTGTGGGCACTGCCACTGTTCCCTGGCCCAGAGCAGAGCCCCAGCTGCTGCAGAGGGATAGCTCCAGTGGTCAGTGCTTTCCTCTCTCTTCTCTGTTTTCCATGTGTACTGTCAATGAAGATAGATAGAAACAGTTCCAAGTGTACTACTTCGTCCTCGCCCTTCCACAGGATCCCTGCTGTGTTCCAGTGTGCAGTTAGCATGTTTCCTTTTGCTTCCCCTGCCCTCACAGCTGTTAGAAGTCACTTTGCATCCTCTGTAGCTTCTCAGGGTCCGGTAAGTCACGCCCACCCTAATAGATGAGATCTGATGGGTACATATCACACATACCTGTACCTCCTCTTGGGAAGGTCCACCCAGAGGTGCATGCAGAGAAATGTTAAAGCATCCCTGTAAAATGAAGGCCACCCACTTCATCGTTAACTGGTTGGACAGCACCCTATAAGGCTTTCTCCTCTTTCTGTCTCATTCCCACTGTCTCCAAGAATGACTCCAAAAGTCAACTGTTTTCACTGTCATCCTTGTCTGGGGATGCCTTTTTATGGGCATGTAATACTGATCAGGTTAGTGTAGATGCCTCCTGATTGAGATTGACAAAGGTATTCCTTATGTAAGAGCCGTTACTTTAAGCCATGGCTGGTTTTCCTCAACAGAAGCAATTTAAATTGCCATGGCACATGTGCCATTGAGTTCCGAGTCTGATGTATGTTCAGGTCGCCTCAGTAACTGCCTAGACCCTGCTTTGTTCACCTAGAAGAAAAGTATTGCTGAGTTAGGATTGGTATGAAGGTGCACTGTGAACAATAGCCTCATGCCCACTACTCTATGAACACCTAGTTCTTTGTGGTGATGTTTGCTATAAATATAAACAATCTCCGGTTACACCGTTGCTCCTGATGCATTGTTAGGGACCATAAATGCGCTGCTTTGAAAACCAAGTCGCCATGTTTGCATTCTTATTCCCTTTTATCTTCTTAGTAACAGTGACCTGCTTTATATTCGGTCTTATTGTGGTCTTTTGATCTAGAGCACTGAAGCTTGGGGCTTGTTGGGCAAACGAGATGTTTGTTTATGTTTGCATTTCATAATGTTTTGGGAACTGAGCCATGGAAGTCGAAAGAACAGATTTATTGCCAGGAAGATGTTTCCTCTGAGGACATTTGCTAATAAATCCTCCATCATAGGTGAAAGTTTTTAGACCGTAGGGGATTTGAAGCATCTCATGAAATAAACTTTAAGATGATTTAGAGGTCTTTGATAAGAAAAAATGGTACTAATATCCTCTAGGAGACTCAGATGCTGCATGGTTGCCTGTGTCTTTTTCCTAGGAAAAAGACAATTTAGGATTATCCCAGTTGTGTTGGTACCAGGCACTGTTTCTCATCCACACTGACTTACTTCTTAGAAATTAGGATTCTGAGCATAAGCAAACAGCCACGAGTCAGATTGCTAGAAACAGGCAATCTTCCTACTCATTAATTCAATTTCTCTTTGTATTCCATTGCTATCAACACTGTCTTCTCACCAGGATGACCTCCCCTTGATTTCCACTTCCAAAAACACTGGCTAGCACAGGAAAGCCAGGTTTTTACCCAGGCCTAATATTTGTAGACACAACTTAAGTGTTCATGTTGTTAGATTGGATTTTTTTTTTAACAAATCCTTGGTGGGTGGTGATTCATGACATTTCGATACAATTTCGGATGAAGCACAGCTTCTTGACATATATTTTAAAATCACTGTAGTTATGATGAAATGGCACCATGACAGTTTCTTTGCAATCATTTTTCAGTATAATAGGATTGCTAAGTAACCATCATTGTGTGTCCTTATGGGAACAACAATAGCAACACACATGTAAATGATCCAAAGAATCGAGAAATATGGTGGCACTCTGGCTTTAATTCTAAATTCAATATTCTCAATATAACTTAATTACAAAATTATGCTTGGTTTTATGAGTTGCTTATATTTAGCTCTTCTCAATCTTAGAAATTAAATGGGATATTTTCCATACTCTGAAGCTATTATGGGGGGGCTCAATTCTTTTTGATAGAAGCATGATTTGAGGTATTGAATTGAAAAAATATGTGGAAGAAATACATTTGTATGTTGTTTACAATTTTATTTTCTTTTATGGAGCCAATCATCGGCCTTTGTAGGAAACAGAACTTCAGATACACAGTACCAACATAAAACTGTGCTATCTTCTTTGAGCTGCACATGTCTTAGACAGGCAGTGTTCTTGGTTCTTTAGTGGTTCATTTTCTGGCCAAGGCAAGATTGTTGGTCTCTACTCATGGGATCCCATCAAGCACTTTCTATAGTTAATCAACAGAACAAACTTTCTCTTGCTATTTTGGTAAAATTGAATTTAGATCTGCATTTTGAAAGAATGTTTTTTTGCTGCACAAGACTGAAACAGGCAACATATCTACTTTGTTGCGTTTTCATGGGTTTCATTATTATTTATTTTATTTAAATATAATAAAAAGGAGAAAAATGTAACCTTGGAACAAACAGTTCATTAAAAAGTCGTTATTCACATACAAATTCAAGTCTGGGGAAATGCTTGTTCTTAGTATGTGTGTTTGCTTGTATATTTTCATGAGTGTTATCGTTGACAGTAGCACAAGTAACAGCAAATACACCTGTGGTATTGTCCTCAGAAATATAATAGAGAAAAAGAGAGAAGGGAATACATACACATATATAGCATATAGATTTATTGTTTATATTATCGTATTTTAAATAGATAAATATATAGTTCTATAGTATATATTTATGGCACAGACAGTGTGTACATGATTCTCCAGAGAACTTTTATGGCATGTATATGTGCATACACATACTATGTACTTTAATATAAATATTCTATTATTCAATATATTATTATATATTCTGTTATATATTGTAAATGTAATGCTTGAATAATATATATATAATATTTTACATATACTAGTATATAATATATTATATATTTAAAAACTATATAGCAACTATTTAACTGAGTTATAATGACGTATATAGTGTTTAATCATTTCCATAAGCACGTGAAGGTCAGTGCTATAATCATCCCTATTTATAAGCACGTAAATTTAAGTGCATGAAGAGGTAATGTACTGACCTTTGGTTATATGGTTGACCAGTGTCAGAAATAGAATCAAGGCAGATCAGTCTGGCCATATGGCTTTGCTTTTCACACTTTATATTTTAAAGAGCGTGATAAAGGAGTTAGGTTGTTTATATGCAGGACTTTCCTCCTCAGATTTGTTTTATAAAGAATGTTACTAGGCATGGTGCATTTGCCAAGAGAGACAGAGAATATGAAGAAAGGTTCTCAGCTTGGGCTGCACATTAAAAATCACCGGAGAGCTTCAAAAAACACTGCTGTTTGCCCCTTTCCCCTGAGGATTCTGATTTGCTGGGCTGGTATGTGGTGTGCACTTAATTTTTCTTAAAAAAGCTCTTCATTTATTTGTATTACACAGTCCAGGTGAGCATCACCAACGAACTCAGCAAACTTAGAGGCTGTGCACACCCTGCTTTAGCCGTCTGTGCCATGGCCTACTTTTCACCAGCGGTAAACTCAGCATGGACATTGACCCATAGGTCTGGCAAGATTCTGAATTACTTGAATATGATTGGATGATATCTCTTATATTGTGCTTAGCGAGGCAGGAAATTACTAGCATTTTTAGAATGTTTCTTAATATCCAAGAGTGGATCAGAATAGGATTTGGGGGTTATATTTTTAATTTTTTAAAATTCATTAGCTTTCCACTCCTCCAAATGCTCAGGTGTTACCCCCCTGTCCTATGCTTACCACATTCCCCATACAAGCCTGGTTATGCCCCCTTGTGCTTATTTGTTAGATTCCCCATTAGATAAAGAGACATAATTAAATTAGCTGCTCCTTTGAATATGAGAATGTGATATTAAGAATGACCTTAAAGATCAGAGTCAGCCGCAGTGACAGAGTGTGTGTTACTGTGTACAAGGCCCTGGTCAGTATTCAGCATGCATAATCCAGACAAAAACAACCAAAGCAAAACAAAACAGCTAAAAAAAAAAAGACAACGTAAATCCTGTATAATTATTCAATTTTATAACTAAACTTTCATTTACGAAGCCAGCCTCTATCTTACTAAGTTGCAACATTGTATCATTTCTTGTCAGTTTATGAGAACATTTTCTTCATTTCCAAATATGCCTGACATGGAAGACCATGGGAAGTCAGGCCATATTTACATGTGGTCAGAAGCCTGCCTTTGAATCATCTTTAGATGGTGGAACTCGGCAAAGCAAATTCACAATTCTCTCATTATGGCACTTCATTTTCACTCTGCTTTCTGTAGGGGTTGCTGACCGGATGAGAATGATTTTGCATGAGATTTCCATCCAGCACTGTGCAGAACTCTGCTTTGGGTCCGTGGTCTAGAAATGGTATTGCACCATGACAGGCAGTGCACCTGGGTGAGAGGAAGGCTTCAATGAGAAGTTTTATGAGGCAGAACTAGTTGCTATACTAAGAAGCTAATGACCGTGCTGCTATACATAATGGATTCTATTTTTAGGTGAACATTTGTTCCTCTTGCATGGCTTCATTGTGCAAGAGGACAGCAGCCTCGGCATTATGTTTTGAATATTGAGATATTGGAACACCAGGGTAAGTGCAACCTTTGATGTATTTCAGCATCCGCATAGACTTGAGCCCTACATGGGCCACAATCAAAGAGAGAAACGAAACACCAAAGCAAGCTTTGGGGTTGGCCGAATTCCTTGAGCTGTCTACCTCAAGCTTTCTTTAGGTGACCGTTTGCAATATGGACACGCAGCGGGCCCGTGAGGTAGACAGGCAAACGTTGTTCATGTGAGCAAGAGATGAAGTACGTTAGCATGGTAGACGAGAGACTCCATTCCTCTGGGGACCTCTGGAGACAGCACAGAGAAGAGGGAGCTGTGGCAGTTATCCATCAAATCCCAGAGTCAGTGACAGCTCTTCCAGAGTTCATGCCCCTGCTCACTTGCCAGCTTATCCCCTTGATCCAGGGCCACAAGTCAAGCAAATTTCAGGCTCTGAGGAAGCCCACAGACACAGCTGCAGTGGAGAGCTGTCTGCTGGTGTGTATGGTGTATACACGGGCACACTCGTTAGTGACTGCTAGCGATGCTTCCATTTTCAGGCGCTCTGACTTCGTATATCTGTATTATATAAACTACAAACTGGGAGTTGTACTTATTCATAAGCAGATCTCTCTTAGTCTGTATGACGCCTTTAACATGAACACACGAATTTCCCACATTTCAAGATCTAGGGAGTCCATATGTAATTCTAAATTTCTCCAACAAATATCACAGAGTAATATGGTCTAGTAGGCCCCTACAGCCAGATTGGCCAGAGCAGGACAGCAGATGCCTGCCCTGGTCAGGGCATGTGACATCCACTCCTGCCAGTCCCCAGTAGGCCAGCCTACTTAATTTACAAGAACCTGTCTGCTCATCAGGTCACTAGACATAAACCTCAGGCTGCTCTGGTAACCGCCTATCGGGAATCCTCAGTAGGTTAGTGACTATGAAGCTTCATGTGGAATGCTGCTAATTTCCTCTCAGTGAGCCGTGAGACTATGTGGCACAGTGATTGAGTTTCGCAGTGAAAAATATGGCCGAAGAACAGCATATATCAGTCCTGCCCTTGAGTGTTTTCAACAAAACAGTTATTTTTTTAAAGCCTGCCCCCATCTCTGAAATATGGATCTGAAGTGTATGTGCCCCGGGGTCCTGCTCTACTTTAGAAGGCTGTTACTCCAAAGTGACTTCCACATGTCATTGTGTTAGATGGGATTTATACCTATGACTCTTTGGCAGAGGGTCTCAAGCTGACTTGGTCTGGCAATCTAACGGAAAGAAGAACGGTGGACGCAGGACACCAGGCAGAATGACTTTCTTCTGTGGAGCCTGAGGCTTAGCTTCGTCTCCTACGCATCATAGTGAACATTGACTGGGTTGTGCCGTCTGAGACAATATTCTGTAGGCATATCTGTGCTTTCATATTAAAATTTATAATTAGTTTAAATTAAAATTCCCTTCCTTCAGCATAGTATCCATAGCTGAGTACTTTGTAAAAACCTCTGGACTAGTATCATTTTGTAGCATTTCCATTATGGCGGAAAATTTCGATGGGCGTTGCTGAATGGAGTATGGATTTCTGAGCCAGTACTTGTGGTAATATGTTTCTAAGATCTTACAGAGAATGAAGCTTTTTTTATTTTTATTTTTATTTGCTAGATCATGTCGGTATAGGTACTGATAGTGGGACCAGACTTTGTTACTTTGTTCCCATGGAAGAGGATATTGGGACAGCTCACACACTACTGTTGGGAGTCAAATGAGGAAGCTAATCCTGCAGAAAACATTATCTTAGTCAGTTCTGTGTTACTATAAAGCAGGTATTCAAGGCTCAGTTTGGAAAGATAGCGGGTCCAAAGAGCATGACTCTGTGCATGGGGTGGCCTTGATTTATACCAATTAGCTGGTGTGATAATTAACTCAATTTATGCAAGCTAATTGCGACAGTTCTTTCCTTGGAAGGCTGTTTCCAACTCTTGTGCTCTGGAGTGGAATTTCTCTTGGGTGCTATAGAACACCTCATAATTTTCTTCACCTTTGCCCTTTCAGTGATGTGTTAGTTTTGTCTAATTCCCTTTTGCTTGCCCATTAGATGATGGCGCCCTTGAGTTCAAGGATGTTACCCAATTTCCATTACCTATTTCTAGTCCACCGCTAGTATAGCTAGTATACAGTAATTGTCCAATTCATGTATAGGAAATGGCTGAGACCCAGGGAGGTTGTACAGTAGCTTTTCTAGGGTAAAGGTTACTGAGCAGTAAACGGCCCATCTGTCAGTGTCCGAAGCCAGGGTTTGTTCTTTCTATTGCTCATTCATTAGTCTCCATATTTCAGCTGCCAGCTGCCTTGCTCAGCATTTTATATGACCTCCAACCTTCTGTAGAAGAGAAAAAATGTGAAAAATATAGTAGCATATCCTCACCTGCTTCCAGAAGCTCCAGAGACCCCCCTTTTATCTCCTCCTCCTTTTCTCTATCCCATTGCTCAGGTGAACTCTACTCGTGTGGAGGAACCTGGTTTCTCAATGAATTTACGCTAATGCGTATCTCATGTCTTTATTTTATCAGCATTTCCTGTATAACTGGATCTGTACACCAATGTTAACCCTGGCATGCCTTTTCTGTAATAACAGACAACTCTTCTTACCCTGGTCCGTCGCAGTTGCATCTTTTCTGTTGGTTCATTGTCATCAAACGTCTGTTAGTACAAATCTAAACACTCTCGATTCTCTGAGTTCATCTGCTCCTCAATTGGTGTTCGCCTGTGCTCTGTCCGCATCCCTCCTCCAGTTACCATCCTTAGCATGTGGGGTGCTGCTTTGTAACCCAGTGTCTTCCACTACTGAATAGACCATCTTCCTGCAGTTGTTTAGCCTCCTTTCCTGTAACGTTTCTCTACCTCCCTAGCTGTTCATTTCAGTCAGCTTTCCTGGAGCTGAATAATGACCCTTCTCCGGTCATGTTTCCACATCAGTTCTTCATTCTCTACCCAGACACATGGTTCTTCATTTTATTTCCTCCTACGATACCCTGCACCCGAGATACTTGAGGGCAAGCATTTCTTAAGCACACCACACTCTCCCTTGCTTGCTGCCTGCTCTGCTCCTGCTGCGTTTTCAGGACCTTTTTCCTAGACTGAAGTCTTCCTTTTTAATCACAGCCTGCTCCACCTTCTTCGGGTCCCAGCCCCTTGCCTTTTGTCCTTTAGCCACACTAACTGTGCTTTGTTCCATTTATCAGGATGGAGGATATTATTTTCCCCTTGACATCATTTCAATAGTGTCCGTTTGCTTGGGCAGTGTTGTTGCCCATTTAAATGACCTCCAGCTTGTTTGGCCTTGCATTTCAGTTACAATGAAATAATTTTACAAAGTTGGGTCAATGTTCACTTCCTATATCAACGGCTGTTGATTCTTATTATGAGGGATTTCATGACTTAGTGCCTTGTGACTAAAAGTGGACTTGAGAGGTCATTGTACAGTTGGATAAGCTGCTATACCTATGCTTGCACACCACTACTACCACAGATGTGTGTCTGTCCCCTTCACTGCTATTCCCATGGGTCAAGGCTATGCTTAGTGCATTGCTGGAACCCAGTGACTATTATTTGAAAAAAAATGCAGTGCTTTATTCTACAAAGAAATCTAGTCAAAAAATGGTAATACTTTAGGTAAAAGTCCCCCCACCACACACACACACACCAAATCTTCCCTTCCTTTTGGAATTTGACAAGGCTTTAGGGTTGATTTTCTTCAATCCCTGTATTTTTCTCTGCTCTAATTGAGGACCAAGAGGTCTGAGCAGATAATGTAGCCAGTAAAATACAAACTTGAGGAGCTAAGTTTATCCTCAGAACCTACATACACAAGTTGAATATGGCAGATTGTGTTTATAATTCCAGATTTGGGGAGGCAGAGGCAGGTGGATCCTTGGGCCAGCCTAGCATAGTTGGTGAATCCTAGGCCAGCGAGAGACCTTGTTTTCAAAAACTTGATTAGTAAGTTCCTGAGGAATAATACCCAACCCAGGTTGTGTTCTGGATTTTACGTGCATGCACACACATACATGCATGCACACATACACACACACACGCACACACACACACACACACACACACACACGGACATACATATACATGCACACAAATTAAAATGTATAACACTAAAATACAAAGCAAGATTCTTTCCAGTATGGTAAAATGTCATTCTCAAAATGAAATCAAACCAGCAATTTAGCTAAAGTTAATATATTAGAAGGTTTATAGCTAAACATATAGATAAATCTACTTCAGAAATGATTGAAGGTGGTGCTTTATTATTTATAAGTGTACTTGTTGTCTGTGAAGAAGAGATAGTTCTTTTATTTCTTTTTTATTTTTATAATATAGTTATTTACAAAGAACAAAACAAACAAACAGACAAGCAAACGGCACCCAGAAGTTATTAGTGTTTGCTGTGTAGACAAATGGCCTAAAACATAGTACATTCAAACACTGCTTCTTCATTCAGGTGGGGTCATGCTTCCATGCTTTTACGGGTTGACATCCTGATGTGGGCTTGGGTGGATTGTGTTTGGTTTCCACTGGGAGGTTTCTAGCTTCTGCAGTGAGCCTGTTGTGGATGTATGGCTACAGAAGTGCCATCTATTATGGGGAAGGCTTCGGTAGGTAGATTCTCTGACTGATGTGTGACCCATATGGTCTCTAATCCTTTAGCAGGCTCATCCAACCTGTTCTTGTAGGACACTGGCCTTGTAGTCTCTGAAGGAGAGTTGGTGCTTCAAGGCCCTAGAAATAGAGTTGCCATATCAGTAAGTCTTCCATATTTTTAAATATCATAGCAAGTCATTCATATAAAAAGGTAATAGATACCACATATTCACAGCAAGACTCGCAAAGGTATCATTAAAAGACATGGATGCGTACATGGAAATGCTTTGTGTGTAGTTATGTAACCTCATTCAGGAAGGCCCTTTAAAAAGTCGTCTCAACTTAGTCGACTATCTTCTGTATGCTAATGGGCTGTTTCGGTGGGAGAGAACAATTGCTTCCTTCCTCATTTGGAATCACTGAAGCGCTATGAAACCCCAGCCAAGCACATGTGCCAGTTGTGTATTCCCCTTTAAAGTTCTTCCACGACTGGAAGGTAGACCCTCTCTCTCCACACCCTGGTCTTCAGATACTTGACTGTTGCTCGGAAAGGAACAGAAAGATCCCCGGCGGATAGGAGAGAAACCAGCTCCATTCGAACCCACCCTCTTCCCAGTGACAGCTGTGGAAACCAGGCACTGGTCCAGATCTGCTGAGGAATGGGGTTGGGTGGGTAGGGCATTGGTAACAAGTCAGAGAAACTGTTGTCATATGTAAGATTCACAGCTTGCTGTTTTAGTCAGGTCTCCATCACCAAGACAAATACCGGAAGCAATCACCTTACCGAGGGGAGAGATCCGGGGCAGCTTTGAGGTTTGGAAATTCAGTCTGCCATCGAGTAAATGCATTGCTTTTAGGCCTCTGGTGGAGAACTGGATGTCCGGGGGTTGGCATAGTATGAAACACCATTTATGTCATGGATGGGTAGAGAAGGGCAAGGGGCAGAGGTGTTACAGTCCCCCTCCAAACACACTATAAGAATTGAAAAACCTCTCACTGGTTCAAGCCTCTTAAAGGTCCCAGCACCTCTCGATAATGTCAAGCCTTAAAACATGTACCTTTGGGGGATAGTTGATGACCCAAACTAATCCAGGAGTATAATCCCAACTCTCAGAATGTGGAGGCAGGGGGATTGTGAGTTTGAGGTTTGCCTTGTCTGTTTCGTCAGGGCTTAAATGCAGATGACTAAATAAGCAAAGCTAACTACTGTAATTGTTACCAATCTTGTACTGCGTTCAGCTTTTTACCTTCATGGTCCTCCCCTCTGAAAATTTTCAGGTGATTTTCTTTCAGTGCCCCGTAGTCTTCTTTTCTTAAAAGTCGGTTTGAAGAACGTGGAAGTGACTCAAACTTGTTAAAATAGATGGGGAAAAATAGGAATTAAACCTCAGGACTCTCCACTGCTGGAAAACGATCCTGGGAAATTTTCCACAGTAGAGGTAGAAATCATTCCAAACCTCTCAGAGCCTGGGCCACACAAGCATTTTTCTGAGATGGGAACCATACGTGTTTGGCTGAGGGCGAGGGCAGTAGTCTGTCAGTGAAGCGTGTGAAAGATCAGTCCTTGTTCTGAGCTCATCCTTTTTTAAGCTGAGTGTGCTCGGTGAAGATGCGGGCATCAGCGTATTTATATCTAACTGAACCAACAGGGCATGCAGTGAAAGGGACGGAAGGCCCTTATCTGGTGGATGTATATTGAGTAGGGAGCTGCCGAGCATGAAGAGCTCACTTTATCTCCATCTCTTCACTTTGTGTCTATAGAATCAGGTCATGGCCTCCCATAACTGTTCTTTTGTGCCGTGCCCCATGTGAGGTCGTGGACTCAACGCTCTGATTCAGACCCTGGCTTGAGCACTGTGTCTCTGCAGAAGGTTCTTAGCCAGTCTGGGCTTTGGTTCCCTGTGCTGTCAAATGGGAATAATACAGGCGCTTCCCAGGAATCTTGTGATATTCTCCTTTAACTAGCTGCTAGCCAATTTCAGTAGAATTTTTAGTAAGCATGAAATTGAGTTCTAACAGGCGATCAGGTATTTTTGGTTCATAGTCTGCCTAATCTGATTGAGAAATTGGAACTTTGTTTCTTTTTATTGATTTTTATTGAGCTCTACATTTTTCTCTGCTTCCCTCCTCTCTTCAACCGTCCCCCAAAGTCCCCATACTCCCAATTTACTCAGGAGATCTTGTCTTTTTCTACTTCCCATGTAGATTAGATCTATGTAAGTCTCTCTTAGGGTCCTTATTGTTGTCTATGTTCTCTGGGATTGTGGTTTGTAGGCTGGTTTTCTTTGCTTTATGTTTAAAAACCACCTATGAGTGAGTATATGTGATAATTGGCTTTCTGTGTCTGGGTTACCTCACTGAAAATAATGTTTTCAAGGTCCATCCATTTTCCTGAAAACTTTGAAGGAATGTCAGTGGATGTATTCACTACTCTCAGACGTGCTCCATGGTAAGGGTTCCTCGGTCTGCTCAGTCTCTCGGAACTCCAGAATGTTCATCGCGGAGTCCAAACTAAGAGAGCACTCAGTGCATGTGACTGAATGAAGACAAAAGTTGGTCTGAACCCACTGAGCCTCAGGAATGGAAGGCTGAGAAGGGGAACGTAGTTTGAGCTAAACGAAGCCTCCAGGCAAGGTGACCCCTTTAGGGTGAGATCAAATGTCTATTTTTTAAAAACAGGCATCACATCTGGCTTCTCTTTGGATATCTGGCACCAATCTTTTATAGTATATTTAAATCCCATATTGAAATAATGGCATTAGGGTATCAGTCAGGATGGCTTGAGACCACTGATTTAAGGAAACCTACTCTGTCGCTCTACTGGCCAGTTTCCGTGTTCCTCCTAGGTCCTGTGGATATCTCTCACTAAATTCTGCGGAGTTCTGAGGGAAACTGCTTTGTCCCTCTCCTGGCCGAGTCACCATTCAACTTGGGTTCTGTGCATCCTCTACACTGATACTGATGCAGCAAACAGGAATCAGCTTCCCTATTATTAGTGACTTACCACCGTGCTCCAAAACTGCTGTGGAATTTTGAGAAACACTCACTTAGTCCCCCTAGTGAGCTTGTCGGTGTTCCACCTGGATTCTGTGGAAAACCCATGTGCTGATTGTTTTCTGCACCTACCTTGTGCTTTTTACTGTTGTGTATAAGATACGTAGATAGATATGTCTGCTTCAATTAATTAAGAACCTTATGTGTTGTCAGGACAAATAGACAATATTGGTGGTTGTGTGTTTTTCATAGAAGATATGAAAGTCAATGGTAGTTATATTTGGATCTTATAAAACACATAAAATTTAAAAAGCAGGGGAAAAGGGAAAAATTGAATGTTTGATTTGCCAGAAATCCGTTTCTTTCAAGGTCTAGGTGAGTACACTGGGATAGGAAGATCTATTTAAAGATCTATTTAAAATCAAATTTAAAGTTTTAAATTTATATGGCCAGGGTGGAAAAATTGTATCATTTTCTATAACTTCTCAGGAAAATAAATTTAGAAGTTCAAAGGCAATCGCTGTGGAGTAGCCCTTATTTATTTGTTGCGTTTTGACCTGGAGGAGAATATTATATTAAAAAAAGCACCCTGTACAGAAAATCCAGGTGACCTTTAATTTCCTTTAAACATAAAAACTGAATCAAAAAGACTGGCTATAGGAAGTTAACAGAGAAGTTCTGAATTTGTTAGGCTAAGACCCGGGGAATGGCCTTATTTACAGGCCACAAATGATCAAACACAAACTGTTTTGTGGAATGCAGCCTACTGTCGTTCTGAAAGATCAGCATTGTTCCTTTCGCTAGGTTGACCGCCCCAGGTTGACCACAGAGGAGGATCTGGTACACACAGGTGTGGGAAAAAGGAGTTCACTTCCTGTCGTTAATGGCAGAGCTTGAACTCCGAATCATCTGTGTGTACTGCGAGAGTTCACAGACAACAGAGAACATGCAGGTTCCAAGAATCAGCCCTGACTTTTGTGCTTAACCCTTCCCTTCTGAGTGGGGGCAGCTTGAACTCCTGGGTGAGGGCAACTAGCCGCTGAAGGTTGGCTTTACGCTGAAGGTTTGGGACAAGGTACTTGAAGTTAACTTCTTGTAATTTTTGCCATCTTGTTTGCTCACGAGTTCTCCCTTAGGAGAGAAGCTGAGTTAGATGTGTGGCTGCGTTTGAAGCAGTGCTTAGCATAATGTGAAGTTTCCGAAGCCGAGGTCTGTAACCTGGACCTCTCCCTTCTGAGCTGTGTCCGTTGAAGCAAGTGGCTCAACCTCTCTTTGCCCCATAGTTCACATATCTAACAAGAAGATGATGATAGTGGGTTTTGAAAGGCTGTGGTTGAGACTGCATGACTTATATGGCGTATGGGATTGGCGTTTACCACACTGGACACACTATGTGCTTCTTCACATTCTTTTGCACTGTAGATTGTATTGTTTTGAATGTTGAAGATATGGGCCATCTGGAGAACAACTCATGCTTTTTAAAATGAGAGAAACTGTACTGATGTTCTTTACTATAGATGTTCTTCTGTGGACATGTCCCGTTGACAGTATAAACCCGCAGTGAACTGCAAGGTGGGCCTTTCTTCGTCCTGATATATTGTGTAAGGACTGGTTAAGGAGGGCAAATTGCCCTTGAACTTTTATTTGCCTGGGAACCATCCCACCTGTCATTGCCCTTTTAATGTTCTAGGGCAGTTTCTTTTCAGGTGTGTTCTTTCCCAAGGAGCAGTTTGGTACAGCCGTTCTATCCACACTAAGCTAGGGCTGGGTCTGGGGATGGAGTGTTCAGGCTGTGGGTCACTTAGAGTTTCTGAGCATCTACTGAATGTCGGCACTCTCGTGTGTCAGTGCCATGCCAGGTAACGTGCAGCCACCTGCAGGGGGACAGCCAATTACAGAGTATAGTGAGAAAATTTGAGAAGGGCTATTTTATGTATGGCTGGAGAAGGCACTTCTGATAAGTTGACCTCTGAGCAGAGGGCCAGAGGACGTGTAGTATGAAGCAGGGAAATAGTAAGTATGTAGCTGGGTTTCTTCTTCTGTTGTTGCTCTCCAGTACCAGGGATAGAACCCAGTCCCTCTTGTGTCTGTCCTAGGCAAGGATATGCCGCTATCATACCCTAACTCCAATACATGACTGGGTTTGGTGTACAGAAAAACCCAGTTACCTGGGGCAAAGTGAATGGGAACTGGAAACCATTGTAGGAGGCAAGGTCAGAGAGCACACTGGAAGGCAAGGGCAAATTACATTGGAATTATTAACCAGTTTAGGGATTGGTTTTTCTGTTTTTCTTTTTTGAGGGGTGTGGGTAGGTGGGTGGGTTTCAAGATACAGTTCTGTCTGTCCTGGAACTCATTTAGTGAACCAGGCTGGTTTTGAACTCATAGAAGTACACTTACTTCTGCCTCTGGAGTTCTGGGATTAAAGGCATGAGCCACCACTCCTGGCTTAAGGGCTGGCTTTTCATTGAATAAAATTTGAGGCCATTATAAAGTTTTAGACAAAGGTGTGGCAGAATGGGCTTGTATTTTAAAAACAGGATCATCTAGAGGGATGGCATAGATCTAACTCTATGAACTCATTGGTGAGTTCAATGACAAGTCTAGAAATAATGCAAGAGGTAACTGTGAGTCCTAGGCCTATACTCAAAAGATTCCATGTCCTTCCACAGAGATACTTGCATGTCGGTGCCATTGCTGCTCTATTCACAGTAGTAAAGAAATGAAATCAACCTAGATGTCCATCAAAAGGAGAAAGGATAAAAGAAATGTACTATATTTCCACAATGGAATGAATTTTACTCAGTTGCAAAGAAAAATGAAATGAGGAAATCTGAAGGCTAAGACGAAAGCTACATAATTCTTTCTCACATATGAATCCTAAAGCATGTGCGTGCATATGTGTGTGTGTATGAATGTTGGTAACGCTTGTAAAAGCTAGAAAAGAGTACAAAGAAAGGTAAAATGAAGTGTCGAGGAAGAGGTCTAGGCAGACAGACACAGGTGTCATGACTGTGGAGAAGGAATGGGGACGGGAGTATGCAACGTGGTAGCGGATGGTGAAGAGGAGGTAGGGACGAGAAGAGCATTAAAATAAACTTTGAAAATATGTAGTGGTAGCCAAGTTTTATATGCTAACAAAAAAATAAAAAATTATTTTAAAATAGAATAAAAATTGATAGGTAGAGGCCGGCGGACCCCTGTGAGTTTGAGGTCAGCCTGGTCTACAAGAGCTAGTTCCAGGACATGCTCCAAAGCTACAAAGAAACCCTGTCTTTAAAAAAATTAAAAAGAATGAGAAGAAATGTGGCAGGGGGATGCCTGTATGATACTGAGTGGGAAGCACATTGGTTTGTAACGTTAGGGCTAGAGGAGCAGCATAGAGCCATCTCATTATGTCCCCAGTGAGTAGATGAAGAGTATCCCCCACCCTGTTCAAGTCTTCCAGTATCCTACACTCCCTGGCTGCTGCAGCAGGAGGCACAGAAAAACCCTCACCTCCTGTGGCTCTAGAGATAGCCCATCAACCCAGAGCCAGAAAAGTTACAGTTTGAGAGACAAAAGACTGATGTCCATAGCAACACACGTGTTGGACTTACCTAACAAGAACTTTAAAGCAGCCATCCTAATAACACATTGATAGCTACAAATTATTTGAACTTAATGCAAAAGTAGAAGTCCCAGGAAAGAAATAGAAGCCTTGAAAAAGAACCAAATACAGATAACGAAACAAACAAACAAACAAACAAACAAAAAACAGTCGTCAGAAGAAAAGCACCCACCAAATGAGATCAGTAATAGGATGGAGATGACAGATAGTGCCAGGGAATTGAGGGCACATTCATAGGAGACACCCAAGCTGCACAATAGGAACGAAATTCTTTGAAAATGGGGTCTAAGTGGTACAGTTAACAAAATGGCTGTGCTTTCTCTCACGAGAGTCCCAAAAAGTCACAAGAGAAAGAGACAGAAATGTATTTCAGGTAATAATTGCTAAAAACTTCTCAAATTTGGTGAAAGACGTGAATCTAAAGATCCAAGAATCTGAGCTAACCTCAGTCGGAATCAATTGAGAGAGCCCTCCATCAAAGTACATCACACTTCCCCTGCTGTAAGCTGAGCCAAATGTGAGGGGCCCTGGAGCACCCACAGAGTGAACAGTGGCGTTAAAGGAACAGCATCCGACGACTGAACTCCTGTCAGAACGGGAAGATGGGAGGCAGGAACATACTGTTCAGGCTGAAAGAGAAGGACCAGGAGAAAGAAATAAACACCAGGAAGGAGAGAAATAGAATCTTGTACATTTTATAAGTCATACTTTTTAGTTGAAACTAAATTATGTTACTGTGTGATAGTTAAGGAAATTCTATGTAAGGCAAGGGAGAGTTAGGAAACCCAAGTAGCTGTGAAATCATCTCCATATTTCAAGTAAAGCAGCAAAACATCGATATTTATAGACTATGGTAAGTCACATATGTTATTATTGTATGGCCAGTGTACAGCCAGAATGGCTGCTACAAAAATGTATAAAGACAGCTGTATTAAGGCCATTTACTTGTTTTATTGGCAACTTATTGCTTAATTCACCATGGCAAAAATCTGGAACCAACCTAGTTGTCCACCTACTGATAGGTAGATAATCTAGAGCATACATAATAGAACACTATCCAACTCTGAAGGTAAGAAATCATGACAGTTTTAGGAAGACGAATGAAATAAAAATATTTAATATTATGTGAAGTTGCACAGTCTCAGCTAAATAAAACCATGTGCTGCTCTCATAAGAAGAGTCTACACTAAATATGTGCACACATGTCTCTTTATATGCGTGTGCCTCACGTGTATGTGTGTGTGTGCATGTGTACATGTACACACTCACGTAAACAAATGTTCATGTGGGCACAGTCTAACATGTAGAAAGAAGAACAAGAGGTGGTGGGAAGAGAGGACTGAAGGCAAGTAAAGGAGATTTGAGTCTTGAGAAACGATATCAATTTAATTGTTTCTGTTTTATTTTCCTTCTAGTTTTAACACTGTTCTGAACGTTTTGGTTTTTGGTGGTGGATAAGTGAATAAAAATACATTTGATAGTAAATGTATAAAGTTCACTGTGAAGCTCCACCACTCCAGAAATACTGTTTTAACTGCGTGCAGCTTCACTGAGAAGTAAAGACTGTGTCTAATTAATTTTATTGCTTGCTGTGTCTTAAAACCACGTTTTAATAAACTTAAAATTATTAACACTCAAAAATATGTAAAGATAGTATGCTAAGGCCTATAGCTAAACATAGGGTATTCTCAGCAGCCAAGAAACTGCAACGGGAGGATGAGTTCAAGGTCCACTTGAGATTCTTTGTGGTACCCTGTCTCATAAAGAAAATAAAACTTGAAAGAGATAAAGGCAGAATACTAAAACCAGGAATCACCAATAAAATTGGTGAAAGTTATACAAAGACAGTTTATCTCTTTATGTGCCTAAACAGATGGCATGTAAGATATCATGAAATGTGCTAGGGAAATGCAAACTGGAGCCCAGGGAGATGCCACTGGACACCTATCGAGAGCCCCACTTGAGGGAGTGACTAGCCGGGAAGAGAAGAAATCAGTTCGCTGGTGCACTGCTGGTGGAGATAGCGAAGAAGGCTGGGAAACAGCTGGCTGTATTTCCTGCGAAAACAGTCGTGTATTGCTGTATTATCCAGCAGTTCTACTCAGAAAGCAAGCAGCAGGGAAAGTGAAAAGCATCTTTACATCAATATGGTTATAGTAGATCTTTTTCCTCATCAGCCTCACCCCGAAAACTGTTCCAATGTCTTTCATAGTGTACAGTTGCACTAAAGCTGGTGCATAAAGTACAAATCAGCAATGGGATATTGTTATGCGCGCGCGCGCGCGCGCACACACACACACACACACACACACACACACACACACAACCTGCAGACATACTGAGCATGTGGAGTAAAATATCCCATGCCCAAAGGTTTTGTTCTTTTTTTGTTATTCCATTTATGTAAGAGTTTTAAAATAAAGAAACTCTTTAGGCACGGGCAACCTCTGTGTGGCTGTCAGGAATTTGGCGCAGGTGTAGGTAAGGAGGGATAGAGAAGTGGCAATAAGACATCAATATGAGGGACGCTGTAGTGAAGATGGAGTTCCATGTTTGAGTATATTGGGAATACCCAAATCTGCCCATGAGAAAGGAAACTCAAAGTTGCTCTTAGAGTTAACACCTTCTCAATATCAGTAATATTATAATTATAGAAAACCATTTCATGCTACAGCAATACATGTTGTGTTGTTGTAACTAAATAATTCCGTGCTAATGTGAAAATGACAGACTTAAACCCTTGAGGGGCATGATCATGCATCTGAAAAAATACATACAAGCACATGCACACATGCATACATATACACATGTATAATTCACAAGATATGGAATTGAGCGAAATAATCATTTGCCTAAACTTTATTGGACTAAAACCTCATGTTGTGGATGGTTCATTAATCTGTGTTTGGCCAAGAGCACAGGGCCATTATCTTGGCCCATGGACACGAGGAGAGATTTTGCTTTATCACTTAGCACCCCTGCTTTGCACTTCTGTTCATCGCTGTTACAGTCATGAAAACAGTTTTGCTGTTTCATTGATTGCGGAGCAAGTGGTCATCCCTATGTCCTTCTGGGTTTCAGTCCTCATTTTTCTTCAACTCCGTGACTTTCATCTAGCATTCTCAGAGCACTATTTGCAAAACAGAAGAGACATTATTATCCAAATCACAAAATTGTTTGAGTGAAATGAAATATTTGCAAATGTATTTCTCAGCTGTTAAGTACAATGCAAATTTGGCTAATGTCACCTCCACCCAACTTATAATAAAATTCCATGTGTGTGGCTCTGCAATTCTGTCCCGCGCTACCGTCTCGCCAGCAAGAACCACGCGGTACACATAGGATCCTTCTGCAGAAAAGCTTTATGTCTCTTGAGAGGGAGAGCATAAGCTTACATGGCGGAGACCCAGATAAGATGGAACCCATCCCTTATAAAGGAAACAGACCCTGCTCTGGACGTGTCTTTCCTGGATTGGTTAACTGCTCCCAGTCCCAGGTGAAACCTTGGGAGTAATGGAAAATACCAACACATGTGAGCTTTCTAGCTCACCTGGTGGTGCAGCGCCATCTATGGTGGAGAGTGTGGTTGCGGCCCTCTACACAATTCAGTTTTTTTTCATGTAATAACGAAATGAAGCAAATACCTGAAGGGGATTTTAATGTCACACTATTCAGGATATTAAAATAACTGAGGCATGGTTTGGAACTCCTGATAGGTTTGTAGTGTTTTGAAATTAACTGTCTTTTTTTTGGTACCCGTAGAAGCATCTTAAAATACATACATACATGAGCAGATTTTAATAGGAGTCATCCTGTCATGGAGTGGGGGTGGAGGACAAGGCCTCGCCTAGATACCATATGTTCTCAAATTAAAAGTCCAGTGCCAGAAATGGGTTACTTCTTTTGGAAAAGGAGCTGGAAGGCACAGGGTGACTGTGCTGCTCTATATGGTGAGCTGTCTTCTACTAATTTGTTCTGTGGATAGAGGTAAGGTGTTGCAAGGGGCAGGGGGTCCCTCTGTTTGTTCCAGACACCCGGCTAGCTTACACCCGAAATAACCACACAGAAACTGCATTCATTAAAACACTGCTTGGCCCATTAGCTCTAGTTTCTTATTAGCTAATTCTTACATCTTAATTTAACCCATTTCTATTAATTTGTGTATCGCCATGTGGCTGTGGCTTACCGGCAAGATTCTAACCAGCGTCTGTCTCAGGCCAAAGATCCATGGCATCTCTCACTGTGCCCTTCTTCCCAGCATTCAGTTCTGTCTTCTCCTGCTACCTAAGTTCTGCCCTATCAGACCCAAAGCAGTTTCTTTATTCATTAACCAATGAAAGCAATACATGAACAGAAGAACCTCCTACACTAGTAAGGGTCTACAGAATGTGACAGAGCACAAACGAGTACATGAAGTCTAGACTCAGCTCTGACACCTCATTACCTCCCACATACTGCTAAGAGAGAGGTCACGGGCTTACTGGTCAGTAGTATACCCCAGGACCCCACACATTACAAACTATTGATGTTAGTTACCCTCTGCAACTTGATGGCACTAGCCTTTCATTGAGGACTTCACATCCTTAACTCACAGAACGTGGAAAAATCAAGCTGGTACTGACTAAGAAGCTTCATTGCTACTGTCTGGCTATTGTAGTGCTGGGAGGTCCTGTGTTCTCTACTGACTGGAGAAAAAAGTTAATTCTCAGTCTTGCCCAGCTGTGATCCCTATGTGCTGCAATAACAACTGGCCTGGTCAGATATGCCACTCATACAGTAGTGGTACAGGTATTATAGGAGTGACCAATACCAACTACTTTTTAAATGGCTTTAAAGCCTATTCTACGAGATAAAACTCATGCCTGATACTGATAATAGGACCAAGAACTTTAGGAAGGTCATAGTTCCAAGGGGAAATCTATCATGACTCTTTTCTTAAATGGACAGAGTAGCAAAATGACTCCTAATAGTTTATCATTATACCCATACATTAGTTCACGGTTCAACCTTCACCAGAGAAGTTTCTTCTGGCACTAGTTGCCAAGTAACCCAGAGATCCACAAATTGTCAACCTTCTAGAGTGCAGAATGCTCAGGCCTAAATGGGGCATCTATAAAATATCCCTCCTTTAAAGACTCAGGTATTGCTGTGTAAGAGGGGATAGAAGGATTGTAAGAGCCAGAGGTATTGAATGGCTACAAAATAAAGCACAGCAACAAAACTGCTTTCTGAACTCAACAGGACAGGTGCACATATGAAATCACATCACTTGTGACAGCTTGCACAAGACTTGTACAGGATCAAGCCAGACAAAATCACAGCATAGAGCGGTTGGAGAGACATGAAGTCCCACCCAACCAAGGAGCTACTGGCAACAGATAGCTTCTGGGAGAGGGCATTCTGCTTTTTTCAAGGATACGGCCCCTGAGAGGCTACCCCTGTCTAGCAGAAGGCCCTACACCCTTGTACATACTGTCAGGGTTAAGTGTACTCCGTGAGTTAAAAAAAGAAAACCAAAAAGATGAAACTGAGAGGGGATAGTGGTAAAGGGAGCAAAAGAGAAGCCAGCAAAGGCAATGGAGGTTAAACTTTATCACAGTATATACACCCGTGTGACAGTCTCAATAAAAAGGAAAGGATTTAAAAATAAAGCAGAACCAATTTGCAATTAGCTAGTTTCCCTTGATAAGTTCAAGAATGCCAAATATAAATGTCAGTCTGTAGGCTTATCAGTGTGTGAGCCAAAGGTACTCTGGGAGTAAAACTTAACGGCTGTAATTGCGAAAGGACTTAAGCAAGAAGGTAACGAGTCACGAGTCAGCTCTACTCCCTGATCTGTGCCTTATGTGTCAGTGTGCAGGTATCTGGTTCTGAAACAGAAGTTTCGTGAGTTTGGTTACCTGCATTCGGGATTACCATGATAGTGGCCATGAAGATGAAATTTGGTTCCTGATTCCAAGTTTTATATTGTTAGAACAACTGAAATACAACTTTTACCCTTAGATATTTTAAAGGAACACTGTTTTTCTTGGTGTGTCTGTAATTTCCATTCTTTATGTAGATTGTCTTGGAAATTATGAATGGACCTACTTTTTAAATAATGGCTACTTTTGTAACAGTGATGTTGAATCATGATGTTTTAGTAAAGACCTCACAAGTGATTAAGATATTTTTTTACTCAGGAGTGCACACTGAAAGTTTTACAGATTCTGGTTTCAGAGACTTGTCCCTCTTATATGCATGGGGGAAGACAGTCTGGAAGTAGGAATGCTTTTAGAATGGTTGGAACGTGTGCCAGGAACTCATCTGACCAACGTTGTGAGATACCCTGGAATAAGCATAAAAGGGCTTGCGTTTAACCTTAATGACTAAATTCCAGGTAACATTTTCAGGGTGCATAGTTTCCAAAAGATCCTTCTAGAGCAATTGATCTCAACCTTTTTAATGCTGCGACCCTTTAATGCAGTTTATGCTGTGGTGACCCGCAAGGACAAAATTATTATGTTGCTACTTCATAACTGTAATTTTGCTACTGTTATGAATCTTAATGTAAATATCTTATATTCAGGATCTCTGATATGCAACTCCTGTGAACGGGTCATTCAACCCCCAAAGGGATTGTGACCCACACATTGAGAACCACTGCTCTACAGCAAGTTAGAATGATTCTGAAAAATTTGGAGTTTACGTTGTTATTAATGTAACTAAAATTTAGCTTGTGTCCATATCTGATTTAGGCTATGAAAGATGGAGAAGCTACAGCAGAGGGGCTTCTTTCTTACTCACGCCACCCTCCCTTTCCCTGAAGGTATTAGCTTTAATAGTTTTACATTTGTAAAGCTTCTACCATGCCGTGGTACTCTCTGTAATAATTCTTGAAGTGGATTAAAATTAATTGTCAGAATTCCAGCAATCCAATTAAAGTGGAAACTGCAGAAAGCTCTTAGCTGTAAAAATAAAGAAACCCAGAGCCGTTCATAACAGTTGAGTACGAATTATAACTGTACTGAGCTTTCATTTCTAATACACTAGTATCAGTAATCTATCAGTCTGACCACACCTTCTAATGGTAAGGCCAAGTAAACAGACCTTATCATGCATGTATTTCTGGGGAAAGTGCTATTAGTGTTCTATTATTGAGGGTAATTTAGTAATATCTACCCGAGCTATAAATACGTGTAGGTTCACTTGGTAGCCTTTCTTTGGAATGTTATCTCATCTATGTGTTTGGACATATACATAATGCTAAATATATTAGACGGTTTCAGGGCTGCTGTAATATCCTATCTTAGAAATGATGTAAATGCCCATCTACCGATTGACTAAGTTGTGGGATGTTCTTAACAATACAGGATTTTGATGATTACCCAGAGCTGAAAGAAGTGAAAAGAGATCTCTCTGTACCAGTGAGCAGAGACCTATTTCATAAACCAGTCATTAGCTTGCTCTTGTCCAGAAAGTGGATAATAAGATGAGGTAGTAAGAGTAGGCCATGTGTTTGCATAAAAGACATATGTGACCTCCTTGACATTTACCTTGTGTGGACAGGAACTGGGAAGGAAGGGGCACGAGTGCAGTGGCCGCCGCACCTGTAAACCATTTCATTCATTTACCAGTGGCCACTTCTTACAAGAGAAGGGGGTCAAACATCTATGCACTTAGCTATATAATTTCTACTCATAACTATTTAAATTTGATTCCCTTTTTAGTTGGCCAAATTTTATCATCTAGTTCATTTTGAATGATTTATGAATGTTTTGTTTCCCAAACTTCTGCATGAATGATTAAATCATAACTTTATCCATGATTTTCACTTGAAAAACTTTAAAATGCTTTAATGTTGTTCCTCCCTTTTGTCTGTCGATTTTAGGGGAAGAGTTGGATTACTTTTTACGGTGTCTTTTAACTTTACAATATTTTCCTGGTGTTAGCTTTATTTCCAACTTTTCATTATGGAATCTATCCAGAGAGAAAGTTTTGATTTAAAATTTACTTCACAAAATTATTTAAGAGGGAGATTAGTACTTTGCATAAGTAAATGAAGTAAGTGTAAGAATGATTGAACCTTTTAAACTCATTTTAGTCACATACACCATCCATTTACTTGGTATCAATTTTATTAGCTCTTTATCATCGTTTTGTTATTTCAATTATGATTCTTGTTTAATAGTGAGGCAGGCTATTTAATGCGTTTATTTTACATTGACTGTGATATAAGCTTTATGTGCAACATTTTCTGTGTTTTCACAGAAACACAGCCAGAGGTGTTTTCACATTAAGCGAATTTGTTAGTTTGCTGCCAACCACAGTGCTGATATAATCTGATGATTGTCAGCAAGGGAGGCATGTCACCAGTTTCTCTGTGTGCCTCTGATTGTCCAGTCCCTTTAAGAAGTGGAAAGAAAGATGGGATTAAGTATGCCAAGATTTCATTAGTGGAAGTGCTTGTGTGGTGAAGGAAGTCATTATAAATTGGGCAGAGCGAGACTGAGCGGTCCCCCATCTCAGATAAAAGTTTGAGGAAGAGCAGATGGGTTGATTTGAGAAACCTGAAAGTTGTTGTTTTTTGTTTTGTTTTGTTTTTTTTGAGTCAAAGTCAGCTTTCTCTTGGCAGAGACCGGTATGCACTGCCTTCCTGGGGTCCATCCCTGGCTCTGAGCGTCATTGAAGGTTTTGTCTTCAGCACAAATGTGTTGATGTATTCTGACCTTAGCAGTCTGAGCTTTTGGTCAGTCTGGCTTTCCGCAAGACCCTGTAATAATGCTTTATTCCAGAGCTCATCCTGGGCCTCTTCTTACTTTGTATTTGTTCTCAAATGACCTTACCCACACAATGACGAACAGTGTCACCTCCTTTTCAGTGTGCAGCCCTGGTCTCTTACCTGTTATGTCCTACCTGATACCCAGTTGTCTGTGTACCTTTGTGCCTTGTAATCTTATAGACCCCACAACTCAATACCTCGCCATGGTTGTATTTTCCTTCTCTCACCCCTGATCCTACCATTCATCTGTGCCTTAGCTCTCCATGCCATCTTTCTTGTAATTCCCATGCTAAAAACCTTGGCGTATGGATACCCCTGTCTCTGCTTCACCTCCACTCCCCAGACAGCTCCCATGTCCTTTGAGCATATCGGTAATTCTGCCCCACCCCTGCTCTTCCCATTTCCTCCATGCAGTTCTAATCTGTTTCACAGATTTCTCTCTATACTCACATATTTTATAGTGGAGCAAGACATTCTCAGTCCATTCATTTTTGCTGATGGCAACAGCTAGCCAGCCTCTGTTTTCTTCATAGAGTTCTCATAATTTATTTTTCTCCATCCTTCCTTGGCATTTATGCCTGCTGAAATCAAAATCAGAAGCCACAGTGGAGACTGAGTGTGCTGGTGGTGGCAGTTCTCCCACCTTTGCTTGTTACATAACTACTATGAATGATAGTTTTAATATACTATCAAGTTCAAGTTCCAGACTCCAATAATGCCTAGTGTATGTACAGTAACAGAGAAAGCATTAAAGTAGATAGCTAAGCAATTAAAAAAAAAAACATGGCTACTACTATCTAATATGTATTGGGCTGGTGATGGTGGTGGTTTGCCTACACCTTTTATTCAGATTGAAGCTAGATATAATGGAGAGTTTCAGAGTTGATTATTGAACCAATTAGATTTAGACTCAGAAACCATCATATTTTCTAATTTTTATTTATTTATTTTTCTAATCTTATCAAAGGGAACAATGAATACTGTTGGGGATGAATGTAGTGGTTTGTTTCATTTTAGTAATCATTTCCTAATAAAGGTATAGATGAACATCATGTATAGGTAGATACATATTTAAATGCATACAGTTTATTGAAAATATATATTATGTTTAGTCTATTATTATTAGGAGATATTCTACTCATACATGTAAGCATAGATATTTTAATTTTAATTTTATTGGAAGTAGAGATACTACAGAAGGGAAACAGATCCCTTTCTACTTTGCAACAAAGATGCTTGTAGACACAATCTGGCCGAGTCATAGGAAATACAACGAACTTGTGGCTGGATGAATTTTTAATTACATCGTAAAGTTTTTCAGAATTTATCATCCATTATTCTTAAGAAACAGGATTATGGCTATGTATTTGATTTTCTATCACTCGCATCTTGAACATTGTATTATTTATGGTAAGATTTCTTCAGGAGTTTAGCTGTGTTTCAGGTTAGGAGAACGTTAAGAACTGGCAACTTCCCAGTTCTTTGCTATTTGCCACCTGCAGAGCCACTGGGGAACCTGAACACTTTGGGGATGCTTTGCGCTAAAAACAAGTTGAGTAAGTGTCTAAGAGAAGGAAGAGCAGAGAAGGGGATTTTAACAGAATGTTTGGGATTCCAGGCTGTGACAAGACTAGCTGGCTTGTTACTAGGGTATCCAGAATTGGTAGTGAACACAGCACCCCATTCCTTTCCTTTTCCCGCAGACTGATACATTAAGACACAGTAAGACACAGAAACATAGAACTGAAGATACTGTACCATCTTCTAGAATCAAAGGTCTTCCAACTACATCAAGGTCGCAGGTGACCCCATTCCCCTGTGTTGCTGCAACATGCTCTGCCCCCTCCCTGATTTTATCAGTTATGTACCCCCGTGTCTTTTCCACGAAACATGGTTAATCATTAAGCAAGATAGTGTACAAACCACCTGGAATTCTCAGATAAGTTGTCTCTTGATATCCCCTTTATACACATGCTTTGAAATACTTAGATCAGTGCGGTTTTCTTTTTTTGCCTGATTATGTGAAACTGTTTAGTTCTACACTTACAATACTCCTGACTATTCATTCCCAAATGCCAACACTGCCGTTTTGAAACTTGTAATAGTTTCACCTTCCCCATCAGTGTCAAGGTATGCTTTGTGGTTTGTGACCTTGATATCCACATAGAACTTTGTGTTTATGATGGGAGAGTGAAGTGGGGTATTGAACTGTTGTCTTGATAGCTGGTCCTCCAGGTTGGCTGGCTACAGGATTTATAGGCTAAGACCTCCAGTAAAGACATAATGGTCCTGATTGTTTTTTACTCATAGCGCCCAAATTACTTGCCAACTTCAAGCTGACCGTTCACAGGTTAATGTTAACTCTTTAGGCCACTGAGAGTCATTTAATAAGTAACTAGAGACCTGGAGGTGATCTGTGCTTTTCTAAATATACTGGCTTTTTTAAAAGGTGCAGTTCACTAAAGGTCACTCAGTGGTTTCAAATATTTAATGTCCTTTCCTAACAGAGTGGCCCTAGGCCAGTGAGGAGGCTGGCTAGGTTGTTGTTTGTAGTTGCCCAGTGTCTTGCATACTCAGTCATTTCATCGTGGATATGTTCTGGCAGGGAAAGCAAGTCAACAGATGCGATGGGAGTTTAAGGTAGTACTTTGAATGAAACAAATTAATGAGGTAAGAGCATATGCATAAGGACTTTCAGCTAATACATTTGTGGATTTCGGGGATACTTTATATTTTAATGGAATTTCAAACTTAAGAGAAGAACATGTAAGACCAAAACAGGGAATTGTACCCTATTGACTGGGGAGCCAAAATGACTGAAAACAGCATTGAGGGCAGACGACCAATGACATCACCCCCTGGGAAGATCGAGGTGTAGGAAGAGAGTCTTCCACCAGCCATTTATCCTGAACCTTTTGACCCCGTGAAAAGGAATTGATCATTGCCTGTACCCTCAGGTCAGAGACAGGCTGGGTGTCTGCCACGCTCCTAGTCCAGCTGTGGAGACAGTATTACCCTTGTGTCAGCGACAGGGACAAATGCCACCTGAGTGACAGCAGGAATTGGAAATGTAAAAGAGACAGGAAGAGTGATCAGAGAAACTGCGTAAGAAAGAGTGCATGTGTGTGTTCAGGGCAGAAAGTGACTGCCCAGCTCTGGTCAGTGCAGTGAGAGGCCGATGGTGAGGGAATGTGTCCAAGATGACTAGTGTGTTGGAAGTTCCAATGAAAATGGGCTTGTTTTGAGCCAGTGGTCCAATATCCACTTAGAAATAGCAAACCCTAATGGGAAAATAACTTTACAGTGACTGACCCGCATACCTACAGCATCGCTAAAGCAATTCTTGTGTGATTTTATGCTGTTCAAGTCTGGCCCAGAAATCCTGCTTTTACATGCGTGCAGTATTTATGATATCCTTCATACAATGAGAAGTTGACAGGCATCATTCAGAGTACAGATGGCTGGTACTTAGGTCCTGATTTTGTAGGTGGGCTTGTGGGCCACAGATACATTCATGTGCTGCTGACAGGAGTTTAAATGATTGTTGCATCCGTGGAGGAAATGCTGGTGATGCCTATCCAAATCATAGATATGCCCTTGGCTCTGGACGTGAAACTTCAGCAGTTTATCCCACAGACTCACCTACACACAGCCGGGGGAACCAGAAGACTGGAGCATGAATAACATATTTGAGAGGGGAACTATTAGATCAGCCCCACAGACACAGTCAGGGAGTACGATGCAGCCGTAGCAGGCAATTCAAAGCAGAAGAGAAGGGCGATGGCTCTATGTGCTGATTTGGAAATAGCTCCTGGGGGAGGGGGAAGCGGAAAGAATCATCTTTTGGACATTTTTTTTTTTGCCTTAAAGAAGCTAGAAGGAGATATATAAAAAATGAGTAAAAGTGTTTTGTGGTGGGAGGAAACTGGCAGATGGAGATGGGTGGGTGTGAAAATCTTCCCTGGCTAAATAAACCCTTTTTCCTTTATATTTTTAAAGTGTGTTCATGTACTAGTTAATGAAAAATGTGGAAAAAAAGGGCTGTTATGTTCTCATAGGCATGACAGGGACAGCTATTTTCCTGCCCCAAATGTCTCTCCCCGGTTTCTTTTTGGTTTAAATGAGAACATTTTTCTTTAGACACGAAAATTATATTTCCAGCTTCCCTTGCAGCTATATACAGCTCCAAGACCAGCGAGATTCGGTGGCATGTGGTATCCCTTGCTCTCTTTTCATAGCTCTGATCAACCACAGTGGTTTTTCTTTGCTTTCTTCTTCCTAAATATGGATTTGTTGTCCAGAGTCCGAGGAGATGCTGGGGGCCGTGAGGTGGCAAGTGGCGTACAGTGCAGAACAGAAAGCAGGAAGCATGAGCTTCAGTGCTCCCAGGTTGCCACCACAGTATCTGATTTCCGCTTTCTCTTACATGAGTGGGAAACAGTTCTGATCAGTTCTGACGTAGCACTCTTATTTTGATGTGATTTATAACATTGATTAGATATTAGAATCTGATTCAGTATTGGTCCTTAGTTTGAATTTTGTTGTTTTTTTGTGATTTTTTTTTTGGGGGGTGTGAACTTTTCTGGGACTTAGGTTTTTATGTTGTTTCTTCACATCTTTGGGGTGAAGCGGTTAGAGCCTGTGATATATGTTGTGGGAGAATCATGAGTGTTATCTTTCAAAGTGCCAAAGTTGGAAGCATTCTTATTAACATGTCATGCCATTTTTTCCTTTTGCAAGTAAACAACTACATGTTTCATATTCCTTAGCACTTAATGTTACCACATTCATGTGTCAGAATAAGTGTTCCCAGTCTCGATCTCAGATTTAAAGACACAATATTACACTGATTTCAGGATGGGTACATGTCAGTACTATTACTACACTTATAATTTAGGCAAAAATAAAGATCGGTGAGTATATGGAAAAGAAGATGGCAACATTGATGGGGTTTATATTTTAGATTGATATGAGGTCTTCTTTGGTCCTGGTGGGGAAGGCTAATGTGTGTTCAGCTTGGACATCTATTAATTTGACTATAATAGACTGTAGTGAACAAATGTTAATAATTTCCTCAAAAAGACTTAGAGATAAAGAGCTTCATTTTCTCTTTACTAAAAGATTCACACTTTTAGTACTAGAAGCAAAGGGACATTCTATCTGTGATCATACTGTTGCCCGTCTTACTGTCCATGCTGGCCTAGACCAGCTCTGGTCTGAGGAACAATGCAATCACAGCCAGGAGACAAAGTTGACTCATGTTTCATAACATTCAATTTCTCTGCAACCTGGAATGACTTCTTTCGGGCCCCCTATACTAACTCCAATTTGCATGCCCAATTTAGCACCTTTTCTCTGCTTTAAGTGGAAATAATATTCCACCGCAAAGTTTTGCATAATTATTCGACATTATGAATACGGGATCTTCCCACATGCTATTAGTAGAAAATCTTTTAGGAAAATAAAGAAGAATGCATTTCGAAGGACTAACAAATAAAGGAGACTTAGCAGATAAAGCAGTAATTTGTCATCGTGTTGCTGAGAGTATAGTTTTGTCATAGTCAAGTGTTTCTGTGTCCTCCAAATTACTTCCTTGGATCTAATCCCCACTGTTTTGGCATGTGGCCATTGGGCTTTTGGAGGTGATGAGGAATGGTGTTCTGGGTGCCCCCTAAAAGATCTAATTAGCACATTTAGAAAAGAGTTCACAGGACACTTCTACCCCCTCTGCCACACTAGATACAGCAAAACATGATCTTCCGTGAAAAAGAGAGTGGTCTCCAACTGGCACCAAATCTGGCAGGTACTTATATGTAGCCATCTTCAGAAATGAGAGAAATCAAAGTTTGATTTCTTTTTATAAACCATCCTGCCTACTGTGTTTTTGCTTCCATAGCACTAAAGGGGTGAGAAAGGCTCCTCCTTCTTGCCACATATATCACTGCAGTAATTATAGCACAATATTTGATATGCTTTTTCTAAGTAGCATATGTTAAGCCATCTTTTCATTTATACACACGTTATTCAGTAGTTGTTCACTGATCATTTACTTTGTGCTAGAACCATGCAACTGGAGATCTGGTTGGTCCCGAGTGACATAGAACTCTGTAAGTGGGGTTTACAAGAAAAGAATCTTTGAGAGGTATTGAGAGTGGTGCTTTAGAGTGGAGAGAAGGTAAACTACCCTGGGAGACTGCACTTCAAAGGAAGCCTCTCCAGGCCGTATACCCAGAGTCAGTAGGGTCTGTGTGAGTACAGATGGGGAGCATATTGAGTCTTAAGTATGTACATCCTATGAGTTTTGCAGTGTCAGGGAGCTTCCCCTGAGCAGGCTTCCAGTGTGAAGTCAGTGAAACCAGGACCTAGAGTGTGGCCGACAGGGCCAGTAAGGCAGGAGAGAAAGAAAGGCAGTGGAAAAGCATCTGAGGCTCACAGAGCTCTTCCTTCATCCCCCACTCAAGGGAAAGCTCTGGACAGGTTTTGGAGAAACAGCTGATAGTGTGGGAGAGACAAGAATCCTAACAGAATGCCAGAGACCAGTAAGACAGACAGCAGAAATCGAGTGACAGTGTGTCCAAGATGGCAAAAACAAACAAGCAAACAACATCCCAGTAGGAATGAATGATGGCTGGTATGCATACATACATTTTTCATACTCATGTAACAGTGATCAGAAAACAGCAGTTTATAAGGATATTTAAATTTAGTTTGTGTGTAAGCGAAAACATGTAGTCCTACTTATTTTGCTTAATGTAATGATTTCCAATTATTTTTATTTTCCTGCAAAACGAGGCAATCTAATTTTTCTTCATGACCGTATAACATTCATGTTATATAAGTGCCGCTTCTCAGCCATTTCTTTCCCAATGCTTTGTGTTGAAACGATTGGTGTAAATTGTAAAAGGAGAGCATGCCTGTCTTGTATTCAAATCATTCCTACAATCATAACATCTTGCGTGATCTTTGTACGACTTTAAGTAATATGAATTAAGTACTGACCCAGATAACATGAATGCTACCACCTTTTCAACTGACTTCTTTTTTTGCCCAGAATCCAGACCAGTATCCCACCTTGCGTTTAGTTGTCAAGTTTCCCAAGTCTCGTGAAGTCTATGACAGTTCTTGTCTTCTCTTGTCACTCATGTCCTTGACACACTGGAAGTGCATTGCCTGATTTTCTTTGTAGACTGTCTCTCCAGACCTGATGTTTTCTTGAGAGGTAGCTAAGGTCCTGTATCTTTGGCCAAAGCCACAGAAATGATGTGCAAGTCAAGAATGGTCCATCACAACACAGGGAACTTTGTGTTTTGGTGTATTGTTTCACAACTTGCCATTTGTACTATAACTATAAATTAAGACTTTTCTTTTTAAGTTATGTAGGATCTCTGGTATAATGCTAAGTAAAGCAGTGCTGTCTGAACCTGTGTTTTTTTTTCTGACTGTAGAGGAAATGAAAATGAGCCTCATGTTTTAATGTTACACAGTGTCTGCTGCAGGCTTTGGGGAAATGTTCCTGAACAGGTTAAGAAGGTTCTCTTCATTCTTGATGTCCTCCAGGCTAATAACCTGGTTTATAGATAACCATAGGTTTCTAATGCATCTTCCAAATGACTCCTTTGCACATAACCAAAGTAAGCTGTTCCCCATTTACATACTAAATCATAGTGACCATTGCTGAGATCTGCTTGACAATATTTTATTTCGCTTCTGTGTTCACAAGTGAGATAGACTGAGATTCGTTTACCTTGTCCTTTCCTTGTTCACTATCAATACAATATAGATACATAAAATAAATTAGATAAATGGTCATTTTTTCTTTATTGGAACTTTGCTATTTCTCATATTCACAATTACCTTCAAGAGACTGCTTTTAGTCTCTTTTTCTGATTATTATACTTTTCAAGAGAAGGTTTGCTCTCAGTATTTTCTGAATACCTGTTTTTTTTCTAATTTAATTTTATTATTTTTGCATTTCTCGTAAATAACATATACTTGACTCCTCCATAGATATATCAAGATGAGTTTGTAGAATTTTTATTTACTTACTTATTTATTTATTTATTTGATTTATTTAAGACAAGGTTTCTCTGTAGTTTTGGAGCCTATACTAGAACTAGCTCTTGTAGACCAAGTTGGCCTCGAACTCCCAAAGATCTGCCTGTCTCTGCCTCCCAAGTGCTGGGATTAAAGACACGTGCCACCACTGCCCGGCAAATTTTTATTTTTCAAAACAAAACAAATCTGATCTGTCTTTTAGCAGTTGTCACAGTTTTATTTTTCATGAAACCAGCTGGGGTTCCCAAGAAAGTTGCTAAATGTTTTTGTCTTAAAATACATCCACATTTCCAACTAATTCAATAATGTCATTCTTTCTTTACTACAGTCTAAAACCCACTATCAAAAATATCACTAGAGAATAAAAATTTAATTTGCAGAACCTTGCAACTGAAGCATGTGGTTCAACCTGGAGCTTGGGGTTATTGTAGCTGACAGTCGGAACTCCCAAGCATGCTGGGACAGGGACTCATCAGCTGCCGGTCTGAGATGAAGTTTTCAGAGTACAACTCTGTGATGAACTTTCCTCTTTCAGCTTTGTAATCAATGATGCTGCTTATGGAATCTTGTTATATTAGTGTTGAACACATTTAAGAAAAATGTTCATCTTTTAAAGTGAGCAGCTAAGGAGCTACGGTCCGAGTGAAGGAGCTTAGGGTCTTGCCTGTGGTAAAACATGTATGTCCTCCCTGATCTCTGTCCATGCTCAGTGCATATGTCAAAACGGAAGTTGTCAGTGGGGCTTTTCGCAATACTCATTGTATTCTTCAGCTAATGTATTCGGCACAGGTGTATATTCAGCTGTTCTGTTCTTACGTGTTGTTTCATTCGTGTTAATGTCAGTGTTCTCATGTTAAGAACATCAGCCACTGTATGTGTTGTGGTATGCAGGGTACGTGTTTGCCTTTACTACACGGTCTGCTTCTGTGCTGGTTTTGCCCCTGGATTTTTATGATATACATGTTGACCTTCAAATGCAGAAGATTTCCGGTGTTTGCCAGAGGAGATAATGCCAGGATCACACTAACTTATTTTGTATTCCGCTTAATAACAGAGAATGAGAATTCTGTGTATGTTGGGTAGTGGACTTGGGTCCTTGTGTCTCACACGGGAATAGAGGACTCCTAAAGGAAAAAGGAAGGCGGTTTGTATGCCACGGTCATATCAATGTGATGATTGGTATTTGGGAGCATAAAACTATGTTGAGAGATTGTAGAGAAAGAGAGAGCTGTGGTAAAAGTAAGAAAAGAGAGAGAAAATAGAATTTTGTTTTAAAGGGAGTTATGTTTTAGGGAGACAGAACCAAAGACACCAAACCATGTGTGGCCATTGTTCCTTTGAGGAGTGGTAGACAACGCAGAACATAAAGTGAGCAGGGGATTATTACAAACAGGAAAGGGGGCCTAGAAGGACTCACATATTATGTTTCTATATAAATTTGCCTGGCATCCTTATAAGGTTTAGAGTTGAGTTCAGAAGCTGAACAAAGTAGCACTAGGAGGAACATGAAAGAAACAGAATGGAATGGGATCAATGACGAGTCTCTGAAGCGAGGAACGGAGAAGAGACAAAATTCGTGGGGAATGGTCCTCTGTGGCTAACCAGTTGGTAGGCTACTCACGAGTAGATGGAAAGCAAGGATGGTTTCATAATTTGTTTCATGGAAAAATTATTTCTGCTGTGGTAAGGAGGGGAAAATGGTAGTGAGATTGGTTTTGAACATAACATGTTTGCAAAACTCACAGAGCTATTTAGGTGGAGATGCAGGACCATATGGAGAAATGGGTTTGTCACTATGATGGGATGAGACATGCACATCAGCAGGTGAGGCTAGGACAGTGTGATGGCAAAGACAGGAAAGAGGAAAGAGTAAGCGTGTCTAAAGGAGGATGTACATAGGAAAGAGAAGCTTTGAAGGCAAGGGCCAGCCTCTTGCAGAAGAATGATTACTGAGATGCCGGGCAGTATTTGTTTAGAAACTGGGGGGGGGTATGTTTTCTCATGGGAAAATAAGCAGTGAAATTTTGATGGGAATTGTTTAATAAATAATCTTCCACATTATTCAGTCAGCCCAACCTAGACTCATAGTGCACAAAGTTTTACCTATGTCCCTGGGAACCTTCAGCCCCAGCTGCTCATGGTGAGCAGTAACCTCTTCGTTCTAGTATCTCTCACCACCTAGCTTCCTTTCTGTGTCTCAACATGCTCCTGAGCTCTTCCTGGAGTCATTGCAGAATAATACACATGGTCAAAACCTTGAGAAACGAAACCCAACAAAACCAGAAACACTGTGAGTCAGAGAGAAACGTGAAGGCAAAAATGGAGGTTTGCTTTCTTCTTCCTAAAATTCTAAGCACTGTGGATTAGAAAAGAGTTGACATGTGGGAAAGAACTTAAAATTGACAAGATGCAGAAATGATTGAATGAAGAGTAAACAGGGAGGAGAACCAAAGAGGCTGGTTCTGGGGTGTTAGGGGCCTTTTGTTGCCTGAACCACAAATGGGGAGAGTGGGACCGATGTCCACGTACATGGTGTCATTGTGAACAGTCTGTCATTTCTCACGGAGAAGGGATTTTTTTTTGCTGAGCATTTGCATCTTTCATATGCACCTCCCTGTAACCCAGTCCTCCTACCCCTATGCAGTGCATGCTCTGCCCTGAATAACAGTTCCCTTCTGTCATTGTCTGCCCTTACCACAAAGCTGGCAGCTGGCCGGAACTGGTTCCATCTACTTCTCTGACATTAAACTTTGTTAATTTTGCTTTGAGTTTGTTTACCATCTGTGAAAAATAGATGGCATACTGGAAATAAGTTTTGACTTAAACTCAGATCTATTTTTCAGCTCCTTTAAATTCTATGTGATAAAAATACATGTAGGGTAATAATAAGGAAAAAGGAAGAACAAAAATCACTTTTAAAAAGTGACCAGTTTGATAATGTTGCTATGAAATTTGGCAGAATTTTTAATGGACTCCTTCATGCTTTAAATTGATGAAACAGACCAAGACGTGGTGGGGTTTTTTTTCTTTGATTTACTTTCATCTTGCTCTTTGGCTTCTAACTTTGTGATCATGCATATATTAGCTTAATTAAAGGTCTTGATATTCAATATATGAATGAGTCTTACCTCAAGAAAGTCTTGAAATTTATCAGGCTACAAGATCGTACTGCCGACTCATTAGGAAGACTGAGACAAGAGCCTCTGGTAGAAGATATGATCAGAAGCCTTCAGGAAATAAACCTCATTTGGTTAACACATAAGCTGAAAGAAATCAAAGGGGAGCTACAGTTTAGAATGTGCACAGTGTCTATGAACTGAGTGCAGCATACTGCTTTTAAAAAGGCCCGTAATTTAGAAATTAATCGTAACACTTAATCAACAGACTTTTGGAGACTTGGATGCTGGGCATCTAATCCTGTTGAGGAATTACTGGTAGTTATCTAGGTATTTTGGAAATGTTATGAAGAAGACACCATTAGCGATCCACTCTACATTACTGAGACCTATTTTCAGGGTATATGGGACTTATTTAAGGTGCAATGGAAAGATCAGAATTGTGTAGGGTTGGGCCAGTTAGAGGTGGATGAGTCATGGTCTCGACACTTGCTGTTCTGTTATATTTGTTCCTGCGCATATGATAAAAACAAGAAAGTTAAAGTCCATGTGTCTGAAATTGCATCCATGTGAAGACAGAGCTTGGGTTGCATTCTCTACTAACAGTTTTTGTTAGAGAGGAAAACTGTATGCACCCATATATTTTACAGAAATAATGCTAAATAAGTTGGTAAGAAATTAAAACCAGCCAGGAATAGTGGCACATCCTTTTAATCCCAGTACTTGGGATACAGAGGCAGGTGGATCTCTGTGAGTTCCAGACCAACCTAGTTTACAAAGCAAGTTCTAGGATTGTCACAGCAATTACACAGAAGAACCCTGTATCAAAAAAGCAAAAAATAACAAAAGAAGGAAAGAAAGAAAGAAAGAAAGAAAGAGAAAAAAGAAATTGAAATCATTTCACTTTGAAATCATTTTAGAATAAATTCCATTGCAAATCCAATTTGAACATTTGCTGCACAAAGAGGTTGTGAGAGAGGCACGCACCTGCATGTTTTGTTGTTCCTGATTGTGACTTGTGTTTATGTGCACACGTGTTTCTGTTGTTCTTATTGTCTTAGGTGAGGCGTCTTCTGTCAAAAAGCATCTTTCACTCACCTAGCTTGCTTAAATTGCAGCCATTAGTATGCACGAGGCACATTTTGGTAAGGTGTGTGTGCTGCGCCTGGTGCCCTCAGTCGTGTTCTTAGTATCAGAGCCACAGAGTGAGATGTCTACGGGGAGACAGAGGAGCCAGGCAGCATCCTTATTGCAACCTTTGTGAGAGAAACATCTTCAAGGCAAAGGGGAAACCATTACAACTCTGGATAAAACAAAACTAATCTTTAGAGTTGTATTTAGGAAATAAATGATGACTGTGTTTTAGGTGAAAGCATTTAGACGTGGATGATTTAAAAAGGAAAAGAAAAGGAAAGTAAGTCCTGATGTCTCAACACCATGAAGTGGTGGAGTGCCGCGATGAATAAAGTCGGAAACTGGAGCAATGTGTAAATGTTTACGTATTAAAATTATGATAAATAAAACAGGACACATCCGCTCTAATCATAAACATGTAAAATGCAACTGTTTGTTTATATGGAACTGAAAGGGGGCATTTAGACACGAAAGCAGCTGTTTCATTATAGTTGATTTTAAGTTCCCTTCTGCTGATAGAATGGTATTTATACAACCTCTTCAAAAGCACAGAAAAGACAAAATTGATCCTTCTCTGAAAAACTTTACATTGACATGTAGTTATAATTGGAAGTTTAGTGCTACATTGACTCTCGTGAATGCATGTTGCAGTAGTCTGTCTAGTGTCTGTCATGAGAGATAATGCAGCGCATGTCGTGGGTCCATCCTCCTTAAACTCACAAGGTCTGTGGTGACGTCAGCCTTGCTCTTGTCTGTAGCATCATTGAGCAGAAAGGCGTTGTTCCCCCCCCCCCCCCCCCCGTGCAGTACAGTGCAGGTCTGCACTTAGGAAACCTTAGAGGAACTTGAAGAAAACCCGTGAGTCAAACCCTTGAGTCAACCCTCTATTACATATTTACTGTTGGCCCCCAAATGTGTTTTAGTCACACATTTTATTTCTATATAGTGTCAAATTCTTTTTCAATGACTACCTTTGTTCTTCACCTGTGTTACAGCTTGTTAATAGAAATGCTTCCAAGCAGGACGTGAAGAGTTACCTCTCCTTACTGTCTCATGGGCATGTTTGCATGGTAGCAGAAGGAGGAGATCAATTGCAAAGAGGACCATAGTATTTGGACTGCACCATTAACAGTTGGATGTTACCTTGTTTTGCCCCTTGTCCCTTCTTATCAGAGGCATGAGACCCTGCTCAGAGACATGAAACCCTGCTCTAGAGCTCCTAGGATACAGACTTGAAGAAACATCCTTTGGAATGTGGAGCTAGAAGCATGTGACAAGGGAATCTGTCAGTTTCCAGAGAGTCTTGAGTACAGCCCAGGCTACGTTCTTAGTCTCCATCCTTCTGCCTTTGCCTCCCAAGTTCTAGGATTAGAGACATGTGCTATCACACTTGGCTAGTAGGTAGGTTATTCCATTAGACTTACTATTTTTCTTCTAATAGAGTATTTCTTTGCCCCTTTCTTTATAAACGTGATAGAATTAAGTGCCATAAAAACCTCCTGAAGAAGGAGATAATAGATGCAAACACTGATAAGAAGGGAGGGGACAGTCATTTTTTCTCTATAGCAACAAGCCGAGGGGGGGGGGAGAAGAGGGGAGGATCCTTCATACCATCATTAGGATGTTGTCATTAGAAAGGAAATTCTTTGTTTATGTAATGTACTTTCCCAAGATAATTAAAATGTTGAGCAAGCACCAGCACACTAAACACACAGAAGTCTAATAAAAGGCAATCTGTTTAATATCATTGCATCTGGTTCAGGCTCCCAACTATAGCAATAGACTTTAGCCCCAAGGAGCTTATGTATACTTTTTAATCTACTCACATAGATAGAGAAGAAGAGTTTTGTGAATCTTATTAAATCAAGACAAAATTCATATTTTCATTTACTGTATGAAGATGATCAAAAGTCACTTAATAAAAATTATTCAACTCTTTAAGATTATATAAGCCCACATTTTTACTGGTGGGCTTAGTTTTCATATCCAAAACCCTAGGCTCGTTAGGTAAATGAAGTAAAGAATGGGGGATGCTTTTGTTCTGAGTGATACTAAATTTTTTCTCAGCTTTTTTCTGGGTCATCACAGTGGAGATTCTGATCAGGCAGTCGAGATGGTATTAATGCATTTGTTTCTAGAAATGCTTCGCAAGCAGTTCTCTTTGGAGAGGATGTTTAATTGTGCTAGAGATAACACTAAAGAAAAGCTGTGAGCTGTGAGGGGCAGCTGCCGGGACCACAGGAACTCTGGCTGCTCCTCTAATTAAACTTGGAGGGAAAGAAAAGGGTACTCCCCTCACCCCTTTCAAGTAAGTATTGAGGTTACACAATGTGTTTAACCTTGAGATTTGTCAACAGTTAGGAACAAACCAGTGTGCGGTTTTTAGCTCAGTACCCAAGTGACTTTTCCATTATTAGTGAAAGTCAGAAACAGCTTTTCTTGGCAAATGGGGAATTTGTTCTCCAAGGAGTTAGCTATTGTTTTCAAACAATGGGCACGTGTACAATGCAATTAAGGTAGAGCAAAGGAGGGTGTAATCTTATCATAATTTTACTGTGGCAAATTAGATTGTTTTAAAAGGTTATTTTATTCTAGTACACTTACATTTTCTCCCTTCTGTGTTTTTAAATTACAAAAGCGGCACCTGCTTGCTGAAAGTATTTAATGACTTTCAATTTTGATACTGTCATCTAGTTTGGGAAAGAAGAACTAAACAATGCAAGAATATGCAAAATGAAAGTGAGGTCTCCTTTCCCTGACTCACGCAGAGGTCTTCACTGTGACCAGATTTATGATTTTTATCAGAAGCTGATGTCTGTCCAAACCTGGCACTGTGGTTTTAAGTCATTTAATTTAGGAGAAATGCTCTGGGTGTAATCTAATTGGGAAAACAAAGCATTGTCCTCAAAGTCAGAAAAAGACCAACGTCATTTTTTTCCCATTAGAAAAATGTTAATATAAACTGTCGTGATTTCCATCCCAGTTTTAACGCCTATGTAGATGGGAGAGGTACAAGACTCACCCTGTGATTTGGTGTCCAACCCTGTGCTGTTGGAGGTCTTTGGGTTTACTCCTTTTCATCTCGTGGGGCAGTTCCTCTGGAGAGATGCATTCACTTTTGAAAGTGAGGGATGAAAGAGGACATTTGCTCCGTGAACATTATCAGCTTTCATTGTGTGCACCTAGCTTCAGAGCATGTGTGTGCTGCAGGGAAGCTCACTACCTCCACGAAAGCTCATGGTGTCTGGCACGAAGGGGACTTTGCGTGCTCTGCATTCCATGCTTAGAAAGTTTCTGCTTCTTATGAAAATCCTTAGGAAGATACTGTTGGGACAGGGGGATTGTTTTCTCTGTAACAGTGGAGTTGGCACCTGTGCAATGAAACACAGCGAGCAATTTTATTGCTAACTTTTTTTTCAAATGAACCTTTAATGTTCACCGAATAGGAAAGCTGAAACTGCATTCCTTTAAACTCTTCATATCCCTGTTTTGCCTGGAAAACATTGGAGTGCATGCTCTTTCTGCTATTAGCATTTCTCTGGATGAATTAAGTGGAGGGAGAAATGTCAGTGGTGAACATGTACACACTTGCAAATTTGAACCTTTGGGCTCTTTATGTGTTATCATTCAGTGAAGACACTCCGTGACTTACAGTTCCCCACAAGTTGGTAGAACATTAGATATACTCACCATAATGCATGCCCCAACTTGGCAACACTGCAGACTGTGTTGTGTGGGCTTTCTTCTCTCCCCAGAACTGAGAAAGATAAGGTACTATCACAAACTTGTAGCCCAGGAAGGGATCAACATCTGAAGCTCTGCTTGTACTGAATGCATAGCATTTCCTCACTATCACTGTTAAAATAATTCCAAGTAGAACCGTTACATGGCCATTCGTATTCAAGGGAAATGGTAGTGGATGTAGCTTAGCCTCTAAAGGTCTTGAAAGAAGCTCAAGATGGATAACAGTGGGGATCAGTAATGGAATCACATAGGGAGAGATTTTCTATACTATTTGGAACTGCTAAGAGATGCCCTGAATCTTTGAGTTTCAGAGTGGAAGTTGTGTTCCTTCTGTTGGCTAAGGAAATCTAAAATAAGTCTTCAGTAACGTAAGGTTGGAACGGATCCCCAACCTTGGTGAGTTATCAGTTTTCCTAAAATACACCATTCAAAGCAGTTCATTACCTTTCACGCCATCCTTGGTAAAAATAAAAATCTACTTTCTAGGTCAATCTTCATTAAGCTATTAATATCTGTTCACACTGTAGGACGTTTTCTTCTCTTTATCAGTGGCTGCAGGTTGCAGAAGTTTGTGAATTCCCCTGTTTGAAGCATTACTGCTTGAGTTCCAGTGTTAGCAGACTTTGTTCCAATACATGTTGACACAGGGAATTTCTACATATATCTGTGTCCACTGAGCCATGCTTAGATTTTTACTTTGGGTCTGGGGTTGAACTTATCTGTTTTCTATGATTTTTTTTCCAATTGCAGGAGCATTAAAGACGTCTCACAGGGACACTCAAAAAAGCCTGGTTCTTTTTCTTGTTATTTTAAGAAAGCAGAAACCACTTGAGCATTGATAGGTTGTAATATAATTTATAAAGCTTAAAGCAGCATCTGAACTTTTGATTCATTGTATTAATTGATAAAATATTTATCTCTTTCAAAAATGACATGTAAGCCATGGGATTTTACTCAGTTGTCGAGAGAAGCGAATTGTGAGAACAGAGGAAAGTGAACAGAATTGGAAAGAGTTCTATTGGGTGAGGTGATCCCGTCTCAGAAAGACTGAAATCAGATATTCTTCATATGGGACCTCAATTTTCATGTTCATATGCTTATGAATAAGGGGTCGTGAGAGAGTGTTCAACTGTGAAATGAGATGTGAGGCTGAGAGAGGGGAGCAGGGATACTGAGAAAGTAATGGTTAAATGTGATTTGAAAGTAGAAGCAAGGCCGATAGAGTGGGGTAGGTAGAGAAGGGAAGGAGAGGAAAACTAAGAGCAAAGTTTGTTTGAAAAATGTTGTAATGAAATTCAATTCTTTGTAAGCTAGTAAAAACTTCATAAATCAATAAATATTTACATAAACTATCGACAACACTTCATTATCAGGCAGATATGCATTTGAAGTGATACAATTATTTTATATTTAATTTTTTCATGATTTATAAATAGTGTGTATGGATTTGTTGTAGGAAAGCCACTTGTTTGTTTCCCGGCCACCCAGACTCCCGAAAGAATCACACAGAAACTATATCATTTAAATCACTACTTGACCAATCACTTAAGCGTATTGCTAGCCAGCTCTTATATCTAGAATCAACCCATCTCTATTCACCTGTGTATTGCCATGCAGTTATGACTTACTGGCAAGGTTCTGACTCATCTTTTCCTGTTGGTGGCTACATGGCATCTCTTCTGACTCTGCCTTCTTTCTCTCAGTATTCAGTTTAGTTTCCCCTGTCTCCCTCTATTCTGCCCTGTGCAGGTCTAAGACAGTTTATTAAACAATGGTATTAATGGCATTCAGAGGGGAATTCCACATCACCTCTCCTTTTCTTTTTAAATAAAAAAGAAGGTTTTTAACTTTAACATAGTAAAATTACATTTAACAAAGCAGGTATCAAGCAAGAATTATAGTTATAACATTTATATGTACTTTATCTTTTATCATAATTAGGGAAAACTATAATTGTAATTATACATCCTTCAACTCCATCAAAGACTCCAGAAGGATATAATATTACCTAAGTAAACAGGAAGTGCATTTTAAGCAACTTTCAAAATTCTAGAATCGACAGAGACATCTCGCATGTATGTTGGCTTAGTTTAGCAGTCCCCAGCATCAAATGTCTCTCGGCAAGGTTCCAGCTGGCAGCTCACATCTTTCCCCCTCTGGCAGCTCCATGGCATGTCTTCAACACCACCTTCTTTCTCCTAGCATTAAGTTTAGTTTTCCTCACAATCCTCTATTTTCGCTGCTCAGGCCTAAGACAGTGGTATTCTCAATGGTATTCTCAACATACAGAGGTGAATCCCATAGTAAGGATGCTGTATACTTTTTTTGTAAGCAAAACTCACACATACAATTTCAAACCATGGCCAAAAGCCTGGCTCACTGTTCATCAGTGGCCAAAGATCCCCTTTGCAGTGATATACGTTTGTCTGTGTATTTTTTGAAAGACAGGTTGTGTGCACTTTGACATTTCAAATTGCTTCTGCATGTGGAGGCTACGAAACAACATCTGTGGATATTCTTTGGGATTTGAAACTCGAAGTGTTTCATCAAAATGTATGAACTTTAGCATACCTTTGACATAATAAAAGCTGTATTAAAATGTAGACACATTTATCTTTGTATATTTGGTGCTGAAAAATAAAATCTTCGTCTTCGTAGGTCACTAATTCCACCTATGTTGTGAACTGAAACTTCACTAAGGCTTCTCCAAGTGCATTGGAGATTTCCTGCTGGAATTCACTGTTCCATTTTCTTAGCAGTGCACTTATATATTATTTATTCATGCAGGACTTGCTTTGGAGTCTGCTATTGCACTGAGCCTGGGGTTCCAGTGGTGCACAAAAGTAGTATCTCATGGAGCTTAAGGTTTGGTTGGTCAGAGTCAAACTGCTCATTAGACAATGGCCAGAAACCATGGGTGTCCCTGAACTCAGCCCAAGAGACTCCAGCCTGTGTACAGAGAAGGAACCAAGTACCCCGAGGGTGCTGGGACAGGAGCTTCATGAAAGGACACCAAACACATGGTCATTGGTGACTCATCAACCTTTGTAATCAGAGGACTCTAAAGATACCAAGCAAGGCTCCAAGGCAGGAGGCAGCAAAACAAACTGCTAAAGAAAGGCCAGGAGACAAAATCTGTAGCACATAATTAACCTCGGGCAAAACTAACAGCAGCTTGCCCTGTTGGGCATATCTGATTATGTCTGAGATGCTGTAGAAGCCGGGGGAGAATGTAAGTATGGGTGGCCGTAGGAAAGTCGTGTGTATGTGTGTCTGTCCCATGGTGACTGGATTTTTATTAGCACACATTAAGAAAAATATGAATAAATTCCTTTAACTTTAGAGAGCTCTGATCTTGCTTATTAACACCTGTTATGCATAGAGGCAGATGATAGTTTACAATTCTTTTGCAGGCAATTCTCTTTAATAATGAAGGCATCTTCTAGCGCTGAACAAGGAAACACTAATAAAGCCATTTCCTATCGGCAGAAAGTCCCTAGCCAATTTAGCATCCACACCTTACAATTTCCATGCAATGTATTCTTAGCTGCTCTACCAAAACAGGAGCAATAGTAAACATATTTATGTTTTCTATTTGAACATAAATAGATTTTCAAATTCCCTGATAAGGGGACTGAGAAAGCTGAAGGCCAACAATGCGGGGAGGGAGCTGTCAAAGAGCAAGTTTGGTGTGTATGAATAATAAAGAACTTCACCTTAAAAATGGCTTCATTATCTGTTTACTCCGACTGCCTTCATTCATCCCAAAGTCGCTACAGTGTGTTCATGCTGCGTCTCCCCTTTGCCTCCTTTCCATGTAGGATGCTGTCTTTCTTGCCAGAGACTCCTGGTAGTTCATTCCTTTTGTGTGTGTGATAATGCCCTCTGGTGTGGCCTTTGAGTTGCCCTTTAAACAGTCCTGTGATTAGGAAGGTGGTTTGGGATGTTGGTATTTACCTTTTCTTCACTCTCTGATAGAGAAAGGATGTGGGCCTGCTTGCTCGTTATTTGGGAGACTGTGCTTTTCTGCTCAAGGAAGACTGTCTGTAGAGTGACCACGGTTACAGATGGGACCAACTACCTTGACAATGGTGTAGATGCTGCTGAAAAATATGCTGCCTCCTGTCTGATTCCTGCGGTTGCTCCTGCCTTAAAACTCTTGCCTTCTCAGCACCACAGCGGCTTCTCAAGGCTGCTTTCTATAGCAGTGCCCGAGTGCTGTGGTTACTCTCAGAATTGGAGACCACTTGGAAAATTACATCTTCTTTATTTGATCCCTTGACTTTCTGAGATAACCATCCTCTGTTTCCCTCCTTTCCTCTGTTCTATAACACAGAGGTATGTCACAGACTCCCACTGCAATTCCTCTCTTCTGAATCTCTCTGTGAATTTTGAAATTCCAGGGAAGAATGGTTGAGATAAAACTGGAATGACTTGTATGTGAAAATCCTTGAAAGTGGGGGCACCCTTTGAATTTTGTTGCACTGTGTTGCCAACTGGGAGCCATCTGGGGGCCATTGTAAGCTTGGTTAGGGTGGGGAGGGTCTGAATTTTTCCTTGAGAAAACTTGGCCCCTCATGAAATAAGACTGCCAGGTACTATTCAATTCATTTGGAATTTTCCATCCACAGTCTTACTTTGAGGGAAAGGTAGAAAGACGTGCACACTGAGAGCTTTGGGTCTCTTTGACTGTCTTGAACTTAGTAGAGACTCAAGGCTATTGACATTGTTGGGTTGTATAGACCAGGAGTTGAGCTTCCATTCAAATCCTGCATAAGTGGATCAGCCTCAGAACTCTTGCTGAACAGCTTTGGAAAATGCTCAGATAGGAAGAATATCAGGCAATCCACTATCTGAATTTTTTGTGTGCATCTCTGCTTACAGGCCTCTGAAACCCACAGGAAGGTGCAGGGTGCACAGCATGAGTAACAGACAGACTTGACATGGGTGCATTCACAATCATCCCACTTCTTTTTATTCCTTTCACTTAGAAGGGCTATTTATGTGATTTTTGAGGAGTTTGTTAAAATTAGATATTTTAAGATCCTTTTGGCATTTTACATGATTGTAGGACATGGGGACATAAGTTCAGGAAAGCTGGAAGGCTCTCACAGTTGAAGAAATGCCATATTTGGGAGTCTTTGGCAAAGTTTAATGTAAACTGTATGTGTTTTGCTTAAGAAATCCTTATAACAGAATCATGAATATCCACCATTCTTTGCACATGGACTTGTGTTTACAGGATAAATTAAGAAAAGTCTTTGAACAATATGGAGTTTTAGGTTGAAGAAAAAAAATGAGAGCTAAAATTGGATCAAAGTTCATCGTGGGTCTCAGACTAAGTCTCAGGCTCTCAGGGTCACTCCTGAAGCTGAAGAGAATGTTCTAGGATTCCAAAATGATCCTGGTTGTGTTCTGTTTCGATGGCCACTGGGAGTGGCTTCCCAAACAGACAAGATTTCACTGTTGGATTTGTCTTTAAACATGCAGTTCTAAGTACAGCTAGGAAATGGGGATATGTGTGTAGCTCTTGAAAGCAGATCATACTTCATAGCATCACTCAGAGAAAGGCCATTTCCTGGTAAGTAACAGATCTTCATTTTCCAGGAGGTCAGAGAAAGGGACTCACACCTGTTAAAGATAAATTACAGAACCACAAAGACCAGGGCATATAAAACTATGGAATACTTCCTTCACTGCGTGTGAATATAAAAAGTGTTTTCTGCCTGCAGTGGCTATGTGGAAATCTTATACCCAAACTATGGGTATGTGGGGAGTAGATCACTTGTCTAGCATATACACAGTCCTGGGTTTAATCCCCTGCATTTGCTCAAAAGTAAAATGAAGAACCATCAAATACTGTGATCACTCCTTTCTAAACGTGACATTATTACAAGCCGTAGAATGTATCCTTTATGCACACCTGCATTTGTGTGTGTTTATGTGTCTGCACATGTGTGGGGGTGAATGTGCATGTTTGTGACAGGAGGCCAAGATTGACATCAGGTATCCTGCCTCTATTACTGTCCTTCTTACTTATTTGATCTTATTGGGCCTCTCGTCGAAGCTGTACCTCATCAGTTTGCCAAGACTAGTTAGCCAGAAGACTCCTAAGACCCATTTATCTCTCCCTCTCCAAGGGCTAGAACTGCAGGAATGCACCACATGCCTGGTTTTTACATATGAGTTGTAAACTCGGGTCCTCATGCTTGCATAGCAAGAATTTTACTCACTGAGCCATTTCCCAAGTTCTCGCATCTCCTTTTTAAGACAACCGTACCATTTCCACGTAAGCCATAGTGTGTAACAATTCTGCATGAAGTCTGTGAATGTAGGGTCTAGCATTATTTCAGGGTATCATCTTCCAGTAAGTGTGTGCAAAGTCCAGTTTGTGTCGCAGGAGATTACAGAATTGGAGGAAAAATGACCTGATTAATTGACCTTAAAGAAAGTGCAAGAGAAAGTGAAGGGATTTGATCCAAAGGGGAGGAAACAAGGGTGAGATGAATATCCTGCTTGTATTGTGAATAGAGGGAGAGCCCCACAGTGGGTGTTCCAGGTGAAGGGAAAGAGACATTGGTGCAGCAAGATGGTGGGAAGAGTAGGAAGAAATTGCTGAGACTTGTGCTCGTGACCTGGAACTTCTTACCAAAGAAGTGAAGAGATCTTTCAATAGTATAATTCAGAGTTGAGGATCTTGAGGAGAGGTAGAAGTGGATACACTCACTACCAAAGTGCATTTTTAATCTCTAGCATGTGTTAATGGTGCATGCAGACAGATCCCCAACTCTGTTTTCATTTAGAAGGAGCAGAGCATAAATAAGCCATTGCTATGGCAAGTCTAGAACACAGAGGGAACATGTCATGGTGGACCTGTCTGTGTGCATTAAGGATGCATAGTTGAGTGTTGGTTCTGCAGCCAGACTGCATTTTCCAGTCCCTGCACTTAGCTCTGTGGCTTTGGGACAATTCTTTATGCTTTCGGTTTCCTCTTAGCTGAACTGGGAATAAAAGTAATGACACCCACTTCACAGAGTTATTTTTAAGGTTAAATATTTGTAGACTGTCTTGGTAGAGTGCAAACAGTCTCTAAGTATTGATATGGAAATAATCAGTCAGATAGACCCAATCCAGGCTGTCACAGGGAACAGAGAAGTGAAAGGCCAGTTTTAGGTGGAGTCCATTCTAAACCAAAGAGTATTATAGGTTTCACAGGGCTTGGGGTTGTTCCATTAGTTGGAGAATCATATTCCCATCCATGTCATATGTAGCAAAGGAGACATTTAAAATGATGCAAGGTTACATATCACTCCCACTCTATCTTCCATATAATTAGGTGTCTGAGTTTTACTGTGTGCTGTAATTGTACGGGTGCAGTTACCTTGTTAGAGAGGGACAATGTCTCTTTAACTTTGTTCAGAAAGTTTCTGAAAACTAGTTACCATGCCAGAACATTGGTGACAATTGCTGGGGTGCTGAGTTACCGCTGTCATTGAGCTTTTCTTTCTGGATGCGAACACCTCAAGACTTCCATTTCTTCTAGAGAAATTAAGGCCAGACAAACATATTGAGATGCATATGTTGTCGGAATAATGCATTTCCCTTTTGTTTCTTTACAAGAATGATGTTTTGTTGGATTTTGAGGTTATATGAGTGACTGGACAGGCTACTTTATCAATGAATGTTAGTTTATAAGAAGAGTTAGTCATTAGAATTGTGTCTCATACATAGGGGAACCTCTGGCACCAGCAATGGTCCTGGATATGTATTTGTCAGAGGTGAGGAGCTTTGATATCTAGAGTTGTTCTTTGGCTCTTTGCCAGAAGAGTAGTCCTTAAATAGCACATCTTAACTTGCTAAACTCTGGTTTATCGAGTTACGATGTTGACATATATCTTTAAACCGTTATAAGCCAGGCAGAGGTTAATGTCTAGGAGAGCATTCTGTACCCCCAGACAGCAGCTCAGGTTTACATCCATACCCGTTCTCCATTCTCACTCACTCTTAGAGTGAAGCTGAGCTCTGATACAAGGTGATGGTTCGTTGGCTCCTTCACACATGACAATAACATTATTAAGTGGATGGACAAGAATCTGAATTATCATTTAATAATTATAATACATGTAAAATTATGTTATTATAAGTCACACATATATCATGTAGGACATTGTTCCTTGAAAGCAATATATGGTATATGTGGCTCATACTACTGTGAACACACTTGATTTTGTCTCAAAGTAGCATGCATTACACATCCATTCAAACAATTTGAGGGATTCATAAGTTATCTTTTTCTAAGATACTTAGAGGTAGTCAGTTTTTAATATCTTTATGCCTTTGTTATCTACAATAATACTTAATACGAAATAAGAGTACAGTGTGTCCTTGATGAATGCAAGGTCCTTCAAGGTGTTCAAGGGTGGTGGATACAGACATGAGCTCAAGTCACGTATTTTGGTCTCTGACCTCAGATGTGCCATCGCACTGAGATTTAGAGTTTGAAAAGTGATTTTTATAAAGTCTTGGTTTAATAACTGAAATTAATAAATCATGCCTAAATTATGTGTAACCTTGTTCAAAAGCAGGAATCGGGATTTAAAGTCCACAAGTGCTACCCAAATACAAGATTAATAGCTTCATAAAAAGTGTAAAATCAGATTTGGACACATACAAGTAAGAACAAAGTATACATTAGGGTAAAATGGTTGAAAAAGTGTCTTCTCCAAAATTTATATCTGCCTAGAACTCAGAATGTAAACTTTAGAAATAAATATTTTGTGGATGCTCTTAGTTAAGATGCAACATTACTGGATTTGATTGGGCTTTAAACCTCATGGCTGCTATCTTAACAAGAACAGAAGGGGACATATGGAGAGGCACAGAATATGGCTTGTGAAAATGGTCTTGGAGGTTTCTCTGCTGTGACGATCTGCCATAGAACATGAAGAATTAAGAAGAAGCAAGCCAGACTTTCCCCATAGATCCTGGAAGGGCCAATGAGGCTCTTCTGTGTCTTTAAGTTAAGACTTCTATCCTCCAGAATTGTGAGCAAGCACAGTAGTGTTGTTGAATCCTCCTGTTTGTAGCCCTGTGTACATTAGCTCTTGGAATCATCACACCATGACTTCTTTTGTCTCTTGTGAAGACAGAGAAGCCGAGGTGGAATGATGTCTGGTGTCCTGACCTCAAAACTACATGGTTGGCTTTCTATAGAGAAACAGCTATCTTGAGATTTAAGGGCACCACCAGCTTTGGGGCCGACATAGACAGGATCTCTCTCCACCATTGTCCACACTCCACTTCCCATCTGTGAACTCAAGTGATAATAGCTGTTTGTAGCTTACTCTTTGCTATGAAAATTAAGCGAGTTAATAGGCATAGCTTGAGCATGTTTGCACAAATAGCTTAAGATGATGCCTTCCAGAAGTCTGTGAGAATTACTATAAACTGAGTCACTTGGGACCCCAGTCTGATTCAAGGCAGTTCAGTTATATGAGACTAGGGAAAGGTACTGTTTTCCATTTGGATTCAGGACTCTTGATCATTTCTGTCCAGAGTATAGGAATTTGCATCTGTCATGAGGATGGTAGCCAGGCTATTGCGTGAAGCTTTCTTGGTTTACTGATATTTTCATAGTACATCATCACCAGCCCTTCCTCCTCTTTTTCCTGCTCTTTTCCCTTCACCTCTTCCTTTTCCTCTTCCTCTTCCTTTCCCTTAATTGCCACTTGCTAGTTTTTAGAAAGAATACAAAAAAAAAAAAGAAAAGTTAAGAGAAACTTGAAAAAAATTCTTAATCCTTGGCTTATAATCCTGTATGCTTCAAAGTAAAGGCAAGCTTTTAGCTGTCTGTCATCATGGGAAGACTCCATCCTGGGTCTTTGATTGGCACTGGAAAGGACAGTAAGTCACACTCTCTTGCTAGTCTGTCACTGGCCCTGTGATCATGGGCTGGACTCTCCTGCTGCACATCACTGAAATGTTCTCCATTGGGATTAAAACGGCAAACAGCATCCTACATGTATTTATGAAAATGGTATTTCAAGAGAAGCTCTGTCCAGGGTGAAATCCAGGAGTTTCAGTACTTAAAGAAATCTGAAAACTGCCACAGGCCATAGACATCTACACTCAGATGTCTCAGGTGTCATTTTGTATAGTTTCTTAGGCTACGTTAAAACAAACGAGATTAAAATTGTGAAAATTTACATTTAATTTTCCATAATCTCCCCTCAGTTAACTTAGGTTTCCCGAACAGCATTGCCACTGAACCAAGTCATATCAAAATCATTTGTCAGACCCTTGCTCATTACATCTCAGCTGAACAAGATATTTATTCTAATTTTGCTTCAGATGGTACTGTGTGTTACAAGGAAACTAGTAAAGAAACTATGATTTCAGAACATACTACACCTCCACTGACGACTCATCTTGAATACCAGTTTCAGTTTTCTTCAGCAAGGATAACTTCCTGAAACTTCTGCCATCGCCCTGGTCCGTAATGGGAATTTGTTTCATTACCTGGCTCTGTCCTGTCTTCACTTCTGAGGTTTATCTTTTCTTGAATTTAGAAATCTTGGGTAACATGGTTTCTTCCTTTCAACTCTAAGGAAATTTGTCTCCTCATTTCAATGGACATTTGCTTGCTTGTTATTCATCTATAGGAACTCTCTCATTTATTCCAATTAACTTTCCAGATTTTCTCTTAGTCTTTAGTGCTCTGTACATATACAGTGATAAGTCAGCACATGATTTTAAAGAGCTTATTCTGCACAAGCTTGCCAAGATTCTTTGTGAAAACTGATGTTGTTCAATGATTTGACAAAATTGTGGCCATGTCTTCAAGAGTCTTCTGTCACTCTGTCTCTGTCTCTTGTCTGTTGTTGACATTGCAGTTTTACACGGAAGATTTTTTTGTGTCTTAATTTAAATTTCCAAAACTAATTTTATTCGGTACTGTAATGTTGCAACCAGTTATAAGTAGATTGGTACTCTCCACTTTAACGGTCTCTGAGATAATTCCAGACCTTCTCTATATTCCCTGCCTCTTTTTTGGTAATGAATACTGTTCAACTAGACAACAAATATATGTGTGTAATCTTTATGTAAGCATGCTGTGACCGTAGTATTCGAGTAGTTAAACTGCCTTTGTACTCATGAGTGACATACATGCCCGCGTTTATACGCTGGCTATTCTAAATCAAACAGCTTGGTCCAGTTCCCATGATTGGTAAACATTGCACCCTTCCTGGAGCGCCTGGCAGTACCTCTGTTAAATGGAATTCCAGCTCAGCCCTGGCATCATGCTGCTTTCCTGCCTGTGTTCTATGTTAGGACTTGGTAGCATTTCAATAGCAGAGATTATAATACAGTGCTTCTAAAGTGTCTCACCCAATAAGATTCCAAACCCTAGGTTTCCTTCAAATGTTTGTATTGTCTCACAGTTCCATTAGAACAAGTTGTAAGACCTCTATGTCCCAAGCAAGGCCAGCAAGTTGGCAAGCTCCCTGGAAGTCTGCCATCTGGAGGAACACCCATGAGCAGTCCTGCCTGAAGCCTTGGTAAAGGCCCAGCTCTGACCTCTTGGTCTTTCTTTTCTGTTTTCTCCTTTCCCCTTTTCCTTTCAGAAAAACAGAAGAATGGCTTTGTTATTGATTGTGAGGTCTATAAACTTTTGAAATTTGGCAATTGAGCATTAAACTTGTTTTAATGTGCACATTTGCTTTTGTTGAATGAAGTCCAGGTCTCTTCATTTCCCAGGGCACAAAATCTTGGTTAAATTCCATGGGAAAGGCTTGTGTTCTGAGTGTATAAACAACTAGCCAAATCCTTGTAGGATTCAGAAAGTGCGTGCATTCTTAAGAGTGACTCAATTCAGATGCATGCATGTAGGGCAAACCTATTCTTCAGGAAGGTATGTTGTGAAAATAGCTTTTCAATGGATTGGATATTCCCATCTTGCTGCAATGAACTCTCCTTCCATCATGAAGTATGCTTTTCCTCTAGGTGGGGAACCAACATGACCCTTGAAGTCCTTGCTTTAGGGAAAGTAGTTGTGTTCTAGAAAACACAAGAAGGATGGCTTCAGTAGACGAATTACAGAGAGAATCGGCACATGGGAAGTTAATGGATTTTTTAAAAGTAGATCGCTGCTTACTATTTCAGATTGTTTTCATTGTGAGCTATTTTGGTTAGAAGCAAACACCAAAACTTAAACAAAACAGCCTGCTTAATGTACACTAAGCATGGAACTTAATTTGCACATTTGTTGGATGCTTGCTTTGGAAGTCATTGTGGTGAAATGGAAATCGCTACCCAGGCTTTGGAGCCACGTGGGTGTAGATCGAATCCTTTCTGATCAGCCTGGAGCCATTTGGTAAATGGCAGCACCCCTCTGAGCCACAGTGCCATTTTCTATGAGGTAGAAAGGCTAGGAGCTCTGGTCACGTTACAAATGCAGTCCTCTTTCCGCGCCTTCCACAAACGCTTTGATCTTGAGACGAGATCTGACCAAGAAAAGGAAGTGTTTTGTTTGTGTTCATGACTTCTACGCTGTGATTTTCATGCTGCTGTTAAGATCAAGGATTTATTTTGAAATGCTTGTGTTGTGAGGCATACGTCTTGCCCTTCATACTGACACCAGAAATGTGTTATTTCATGAATTTAATAGTACCAGACACCTTGATACCTGGGACACAGTCTGGTTATTTGTTTTTAATGTACACATTTAAAAGTAAAAGATTCACTACTGTACAATTAAAATATTTTTCAAATTCTAAACAAGACTTACACATTTTTGAGATTAAGAAACATACCACCTTAGATGATTGCCCAGCCTTGCCGTGGTAGACCATCTTCTGATTTTCATGCATTGGGTTTGTTCTGTCTGATTTTAAACTTTTTATACTTGAAATCACAAGTGATATATTCTTTTCTGGGGGAACTCTGGCTTCTGCTTCATATCCTGTTGTCCCCAACAGCTTTGAGAAAAGTATGCATGCACTATGGACAGGGATGTTGTTTGAGGGAGGGTCTTGTTGTGTGGCCCAGTGTGCTTAGAATTTCTAGGGTGGCCATGAATTCATGATCTTCCTGTTTTAATCTCATGAAAGCTGGATCACAGCCATGCAATACCATGCTTGGCTTGGATGCTTTCTTTTAAACTCTTATTTGTAAAGTTGGGTATTGTGCTATACGTATATGAACTGAATAACTGAATGGGAGATTACTTGTTCCTTATGACTCTTATGAAGAGAACAGATTTGCATTTCTTTTCAAATTCCAGCTGCTATTGGGGTTCATGATATCTTCAGATATTAAAATTTTTGATAGCTTTTTAATTACTTCATATCTTGTATCTTGCATACTTCAAATCCTTTCTTTGCCCTAGGGATGGACTTGTGGCTTGCTCTAATTTATCTCATTTTATTGTTTGCTGTAGGTATTACAGAACTCACATTTTGCTACTTGGCTCCTTTGATTTGCATCAAACACAGTGGGCTCCCTTAGCGTAGCTTGACTGAACACAGTCACCACTGAGACCTGAGAAAGTTCCTTGAAGGAAGCTGTATTGAGAAAGGAGTGTTCTCATCCTCAGGCCTCACTGCTGCTTGTGCAACTTGGAGGAAGCATCTTGAAGGGTATGCTTGCCAGACTGATCTTTGGGTGCCTGCTTATATGAGTTTTTCTCTTGCACTTTTCCTTACTTTCAAGCGGTTTTCATTGCTGATAACATAGAATTTTAGAGTTTTCCAGTAGAATCATCTCTTAGGCTTTTCAAGGTTAACGTTTAGGTGTTTCCTCACCTGTCGCCTGCACTAGGGTTTTTCTGTCCATCCCTCTCTTTACAAAGTGACTCCTGGTGCATGGTGGATTTGCCATCTTGTTCTTGTACTGGTTGCTGGCCAGTTGGTGAACATCTTGTACACCGATACTAAAGCCATGTTTTCTGAGATTATTGAGGTATGTGTTTGGGAAAGTCATTATGGCACCTTAGGATGATGTAACTGTAGTCTCCTGTCATGAGCTCTCTTTGTATAGCCTGGCTGTCCTGGACCGTTTAATAGGAGAAATGATGAAGGATAGCCATCACCCAGTGCACTGCAGGAGGATGTACAGAGTGAAAGGGGAGACGGGAGTCAGAAGAGTGAGGAGAACCATCACCCAGTGCCCTGCAGGAGGAGCAGAAGGATGCATAGAGTGATACACGCAGGGCAGATGGGAGTCAGACTATCAAGGAGAGTCATTATTTCATATCTGTTGGGTCTTCATGCCAAGTAAAATATTGATCATTGCCTATGGTTTACGATTTTTTCTTGCAGTGCCCAAGTGAGGGAGATAGAACTGTGAGAAGGGCACCCAACCTTTCCTGATTAGTGCTTAGTGAAGCTGACTCTTTTTCCTTTCTTTTAAAAACCTTTTGTAGAGTAATAAAATACAGCTAGAAAATGGGAGAGTACAAAAAATATTCATGATTTTTTTTTTAAAATATGGAAGCACAGCCATGTAACCAACACACACAGACTAAGAAATGGAGCATTCCCAGCTTTCCATCCACACCCTCCTCCTTCCTTGCAGTTGCTGCTGCTTTTCTGAGGTTAACTTTCTGATTCTAACCACACAGATTAGCTGCCAGTTGGGCACTCTAAGTCAGTGGAAACTCACAGCTTAATCTGTTTGGGTGTGTCTGTTTTTTCTTTCCTGTCACTTGCTCAACATGGCATTTGCAAGATCTATTCTCAATGCTCCAAGCTTTGTAATTCTTATTGCTATGTAGTATTCCAAAGTGTATGTCCCACATTTGTTTATCTATGGCATTACAGTGGGCACTGAGATACCTTCTCAATGAAGGTCATTATTAACATTGCCATGCTTACCCCATGCACTCGCTTGCTTGTGTGAAACACATCTGCCTTGGAGTGAAAGTGCTGAGAGGCAGGCGCTGTGCCTGTGAATGCAGAGTAGAAAAGGGTTCTGCACAGTCAGCTTCCCATCCAAGGAGAGCTGACTCAGCATGCTTCTAGTTAAGGCGTGTGTGTGTGTGCATGTGTGTGTGTGTGTGTGTGTGTGTGTTCAGTGTTCAGCCTATAAAGATGAAGTATGTTTTCCAAAGTGGTTGTATCCAGTCCTGAATTTTGTGAACTATGCAAGAATTATCTAGAAGGTTGAGATAATAATAATGTCACTACTCATGATAGCAATGATGATGATGGTGAGAAGCAGAAAAAGATGTTCCAGAAATGTGTGCTGGATAATGATCAGAATTAGTTGTTATGGGTGGGGTGGAGATCTGAAAGCCTGTCATGTATTTGCTTGGCTTGTTCCCTTCTGAATTTTCCAGCCACTGGTGGAATGTAGCACTCTACCCTTTTTGAACTTTTTTTTCCCTTGACACAGTACCACATTAAAGTTCGCTGTAAAATTCCATGTTCTGTTAAGTACCAGTCCTAAAGCCGTATGGAATTCTTAAAGGTGCAATCATGGCCCTCAGAGTTGTCGCTGAGGGATCAAGTGTACGTGGAATTGTTTGGATTCAGACGTGTTTCCTCCTTTGTCTTGACTTTGTAGAACTGGCAGTGGTTGATAAATTGTTTTGGAGTAGAAGCATACTAGATTCAAAACAGCATGCTACTAAAAATAGATCTCTGGCTGGCTTATCAGTGCTGAAGAGACAATGTGAGGGAAAGTCTGCTCCATGGCTCATGGGTATTTTAGATAGGATGTTAAACCTCACACAGAACACAGAGGACCAGCTGCACCCCTTGTTTATGCTTTTATGCTGAGACTCTGTTTTTCCCATGGGAGAAGCTAATTTGGGGGGGTGTTCAAAATCATCTAATAAATGTGCCTGGTGAATAGCGTTATAATTCTTTAAAGCTTGCCATTTCCCCTGAAAGGTAAAATGAAACAACATTTTGGTTTAACTAATTTACTTACTTTCCTCTTTGGGTTTAGGCTATTGTTTAAGATTATTTTGTTTGTTTGTTTGTTTGTTTTTCATTCTTTGACACAGAGTTTCTCTGTGGAGTCTGACTGTTTTGGTACTGGCTCTGTACAGCAGGCTGGCCTCAGATTAACAGAGATCCATCTGCCTCTGCCACCGGAATGCTGGGATTAAAGGTGTGCGCTACCACCACCCAGCTTTCTGAAGATTTTTGAATGTACTGCCTTTGTGGTTTTGTTGGAAAGAATATGTGTTAAAATCATGTGGCTTGGTTCTAACCGCTTAGAAGTAGTTGTGGCAATCAGACAGCATTACAGTGTGTGCTACTGTAACTAGTTTGCATAATGTGTTCTGTGCTTCAGAATTTCTCTGCTGGGTGGTCAAGATTGAAGTCAACGATAGATAAAATCTGCTATATTAAAAGTCCAACATAACAGAGGCGATCCTTAAATGTATTTCAATATTAGAAAACATATCTTTACAGCTATTATCTCTGCAGGCGAAAGGAGGGAAATCACACGATCATTCTCATAAAGTGACAAAGATGATAATGTTCTATTAATGACTTTAAAAAGATCTCATAAAGTTTGGAATTTTGCAGATGATCTCAAAACCAAAGTCCAGGTCCCGTGTGGTGGCTGCACTCAGGGTGTTCCTGGTAAATGGAGCAGGACCCAGAGTGTCCGCTGACAAGTCCGCGGCAGAACCAGACCACTGTGATAAACACCATAAAAGTGTGTGTGTGTGGGAAGCCCTGTTAACATTTGCTGGGGCAAAATTCTCTGCTTTGGGAAAACAGATCAATTAAAGATTTTCATGAGGGCTTCATTAAGGGGTGGGGACTATGACAAAGCAATTTACTGAACGGCTTCTGTGATTTAATCACATCATATTCCTGTCTCAGTCCCCACACTGTACCCCATTAACATGTATCATGAACGCAACTGCAATAATTAGTACAAATCTGAAAAGTAAGAACGCATTCCAACCTCAACTCCTAATATAAAAATGCACTTTAAAATAAAATCAAATATATAAGCTCCAAATATAAAATTCTGAAGTATTTTCAAGGTGACCAAAATAGTGTTGAGTCACGTGGACAATTGATTATTCAATAAGAAGCAGGATGTACAGTATCACTAAAAAAAAATGCCTCTACAAAGAATAATTCATAATTTAAAATAAAAAGTAGAAAAAATTAGGGTTTTTAGTATTTTTTATTTTTTAGCAAACCAGACTTGACACTTAAAAGATTTAAATCCTCATTCTGAAAGTATTTGTGATGAGGTAAATTTACATGGAAAATAAGAAAGTGAATAAAGCGGTACAGTGAGCAGTCAACGAAGATGAAAGGAAATAGGAGTGAGCCTTATTAGCTTGAAAAGTGACCGAAGATGTGCATACCCAAGCAAAATGTATCAAAAATAATCCTTCACTCATAAAATCCATTTCTTTTGAATACTAAGAGCCAGTAGTTGGTAATTGCACTCTATGTAATGGATGGTGATTCCACTCTATTTTTGCTATTGTGCAGGTTGTTAAGACCTGTTCAGTTATTTGGTAGTCTTTGACAATTTTATCAAAATAGAAAAGCCTTCAAACTCTTCATCTCAGTAATTTTACTATTAATATTTTATTATAAGAAAATTATTGGAAAAAATTAAAAAATTAAAAAAAATAAAAAGGGAGAACATGAGCAAGGAAGTCAGGATCACGAGTGGTGCGTCCACCCACTGAGACGGTGGGACTGATCTAATGGGAGCTCACCAAGGCCAGCTGGACTGGGAGTGATGGGGCATGTGATCAAACTGGGCACTCTGAATGTGTCTGGCAATGAAGACTGACTGAGAAGCCAAGGACAATGGCACTGGATTTTGATTCTACTGCATGGACTGAGTTTGTGGGAGCCTGGTTTGTTTGGATGCTCACCATTATTGACCTGATAGAGTGGGGAGGACCTTGGACTTCCCATGGGGCAGGGAACCCTGACTGCTCTTAGGACTAGAAAGGGAGGAGGAGGTGGGGAGGGGGAGGGAAAAGGGAGGCGGGGAGAAGGTGGAAATTTTTAATACATAAATAAATTAAAAAAATAAAAATAATAAAAAAGAAAATTATTGGGAAATCCATCAGCTATTTCAATGAAATTCAGTGTAATGCTGATCAATATTATAACAAACTAAGCCAATGAAATGGCTCAGAGATCAAATGTTGCTGTTACCAAGCCTGACAGTCTAAGTTGGATCCATGGGATGCAAATGACAGAAGAAGAGAGCTGAGTCTTGCAAGTTGTCCTCAGACCTTCACATGTGGCCTATCTTGCAAGCATGTATATGCATATACATACAAACACACACAATAAATAAAATGCAATAAAATATTAAATATTAATAGCAGTATATCTATAAATTTCTCAAAAACAGGTAATTAGATAAATTATGATGATATTTTTTTCTGGCATTAAGTAAATGTTCCCTAATAAAATAATATATAAAATGTGTACATTCCTGTTGTTAAGGTAACTGTTCAGATTGGAAAGGAAAAAGAACTAGATCTTTTGTTAGAAATAAAAGGCATAGACGCCATATGGATGGGAATCCAAATGATGGTGACTTCCTCTGGGTGGGTGATGATGGACATTTTAGTATATGCCTTTGTAATTATTCACATTTGCAACTTTTTTAGAATGAGAATCAACAACTTTCATCAATTATTATCTTACACCAAATTTTATCTTGTTTTACACAAGCCATGCTTTGTACTGTAAAAACAGAAATGGGATGATCAGGACTCTTTGTTAGCTCAGAGTTCGATGGAGGCATCTCTGTTTAGTGGTTTCTTTATTGCTGGTAAATTAGATAATCAAGTTCTGTCCTTGATCTGATGGAGACACAAATAGAATCAGTAATATAATCAAACACCAACCATGACATTAATTAGCTAACCAATTATGTAAATCAGATCTCAGTTTCCACCACGATACCTTTTGAAAAATAGATTTTTATTTATAAAACAATAAAATATTTTTTTAAAAAAATCCTGAAATGTTGCAGAAGTATTGTCTAATGTCCTAAGGAAAGATTTAGACTTTAGAAGATAAAAAAGAAACTTTGAAGGATACAGAGTTTGGAATTAAATTGTTGACATGTTCTCTTAAAGGTTTATAATTTTTTTTAATTTTAAAAAAAGATGCAAAGGTTTGAAGACTCCACAAAACTTCTCCTATAGAACCTGTGCAGTTGTTACAGGTGTGAATAGTAGTAGTGCATTTAGTAAACAAATTTATCATTTACATCGTAGTAGAAAAAAATTTATCTATTGTATTTTGTCGAGATCAATAGCGATTGTCATAACAGAAAGCCTGTGTATTGTATGGGCTGTGGATGTCCATTGTGTAGCAGACCTGATTTGGTTAAGGGGAACAACTAAAGATTTTCTGTCATTCAGTTCTCATTATGCAAATGCCAATTGGTCTGCAGTTGGTTGTGGGCAAAGACTAAGCATGTAGGAAAGTGCAGGGTTGTGGCTAATGTTAATGGATCTGTGCATTTGCAGTTTGGCCTGTTGCAGGATGCTTCTGGCAGAGGCATCACTGAGCAATTCCCTGTTTAGGATCCATTCTATCTTTGTTCAGTTGCACCCTTTTCTTGTGGTGCGGGAGAATTGTCTGTATTCTGTCAATCATGTTTTAAATATAATGCTGATTGGCCAGACAGGAGGTGAAGGTGGGCAAACCAGACAGGAAGTGGAAATGATGCAAGGAGAGCAGGAGAATTTTGGGGAGGAGGAAGTTGATTCCAGATCACCGAAGCAGCAGGATGTGAGCTGCCCAACTGAAAAAGGTACTGAGCCACATAGCTAACATAGATCAGAAAAATGGGTTAATCAAGATGTAAGAGTTAGCTAATAAGTAGCCTGACTTAATGGGCCAATCAGCTTTATAATTTACAGAAATCTCTGTGTGGTTGATTTTCTCTGGGGCCTACTGGCTGGGGGAACCGAGCGGGACAGAAAATGCAAACAATCAGGGCCCCCTCATGTTACATTTTTGCACCCCACATCCCTCCTTTAACAACAAACAGTCTCAGTTTATTGCTCTGGCTGAGGTTTCCAGGCAGTGCCATAAAAGGAGTACCACATTTAAGGTGGTTTTGTTGAGAAGGTCAGCATCACGTGGTCCTGGTCTCTCAATGGAAATGAAGCTTCTAAGAGTAAGGGTTGAAAGCCTTACCAAAGCATTACCCGAAAAAGGAACTGTTCCAGAGAATACCAGAATGTCCACATTTTAGCTGCCATTGTCCAGCTTTCTTGAGCGTGACTGTACCGACCATCTCTCAGCCTAGCATCTTAATTTAATTTTAGGACTAAGGAGAGTGAAAAAAGATAGGTCCTTGTTAAAAATCATAAAAATTCAGTGTTTCTGTCTCCTTTCTATATGTCAGAATTCTATGTTATTATTTAAAGTATGTAAAAGAAAACGGAGCATAAATCATCCTGGGCACTACATAAACTTGCTTCTTATTTTTGATGCTTTAGAAAATATTTTATTTAATAATCAGACACTCATATAATAGTTTGAGTCGAATCCACTGCCCATTCTCTGCCCTGCAAACCCTTCTCCTGACTTCTCTACCACTTTCCCCTACAATGCATGTGCTTCCTTTCTCTTTTAAAAACAACACCCACAGCTTCCGTTTAGTGGTGGATCCTGCATTTGCAATAGGTGTGGAATCATCTGCTGGAGTATGCGTAGTCTCCCAGGCCTACAACCCCGAAGAAGACTGACATTCCAACTAGTCACCGGTTGCTCATAGCTCCATGGATCAGGTAGAACTTCATGAATCCTCACTCCCTGATTCATGGTGGGATTTTTGCTGGCTTGATCTTGTGCAAGCCCTATGCATACTTTCTAAACTTCTGTGAGTCCAGGTGTACAACTGTGCTGTTTTGTCTATCAGATATTGCTTCACAATAGACACCTATTCCCACCAGCACCTGTAATCTTCCTATCCCCTCTTTGCCAATGATGGGGAAGACATGTGATATAGATAGCACATTTAGAGCTGGGTACATTTCATAGTTTCCTATTCTTTGCATGTTGACTGGATGTGGATCTTCATATTAACCACCATCTACTGCCAAAGGAAGCTTCTCTGATGAGGGTTGAGAGACAGACTAACCTGTGGGTATGGTGATAAGAATGTAGGATCAGTTTGTTGTGCACAATTATCAGAATAAACAATTCTTTCTTAGGGCACAAGAGTTAGCTAGCTGTGGGCGTTTAGAACAATTAAGGTACCAGTGATTGATCCTGTCATGTGGTTTATAATTTAAATAGAATTTTTAAAAGGTGGTTACTTCCATAATGTTTGTGCCACTATAGTACTAGTGGGCATAACCTTCTAGGCCAGATGTTATTATAGCTTGCAGATTTCACAACTGGATAGGACTACTGGTGACACCTCCCCCGACTTCAGGTACTATATAAATTACCTTCCAGAACTATGAACTCTAGCCAATAGGATGAAAATTCCAGGTGGGTACCAGCTTGATGTTTCCATTTGTTGTGACTCAGGTATGTGATGTCTTCAGCAATGGGGTCTTATTCTCAAGGCTGGAGGACAACAAAGAACAGTGTTTAGAGTGTTATGGAGTCCCGTGACCAAGAACTGGACAGAAGGTGATACAAACTAGAACTGGGCTGTTTAGGGAAGTCAATCCAAAAGAAAAATAGAGATAGAATGGCTGAAGAAAACCCAAGAATAAATAATGCTAGAAATAAAAAGCTAAGTAAGCCAAATTACTTTGCTTTGGGACACCATGGGAAGACACAACTTTTGGATTATGACAGAAAAGACGAATATCATAATGTATGCATAGAGAAGAATATCATCAATAGAATCATAGGAACAAATTTCTCAAACCCATACCGAAAAAGTTTATTTGGGTCTTAGAGGCCTATGGAACATTTTTTAAAAACTAGTTTTGAAAACGAGTTCTATTTAGCCATTTATATCAATGATTTGTAGAGAGCAAAATGTAGTTATCAAATTGGGAGTGAGAGGGAACTGCTGGGAATACACGATTGTCTGGTTTAAGTTATCTTTCTCTGTCCTGTGATCCTGTTTGCTCACATCTGCTAAAGTTTTCATGGTTGTGTGTTTCTTAATAAAATTGAAATTCTCCTGCTTGAGAAATTTCATTTTAATAAGCTTATCAACAGAGTCATCTTTATTCCTTCATTTGATGTTTTTCCAAATGTAAGAAAATATGCATAGTGGGTTTATTAAAACAAAAAAAGCAATGTAGCTGAAACATTAAGCCTTTTCTTTCTAAAAAAAAAAAAGTAGTTCTATTTACGTGTGTTTGCTTGCCATAGTCCCATGTCCTGGAGGTAGGCTGTGTTCCAGCTTATGGTCTGGTTCACGTAGAGCTAACTCTTTTGCTAGCTTGGCGCAGGGGTCATTGAGAGCTCTTGACCTGGAAGAATATGTCACTTAGACTGCCTGATTTGAGGAGAATGAGATCCAATCACGTGTATGTTTTAGATAAACAGGAAATCTTCATTGCTACCCAGTTCAGTTTGATATTGAAGCACATTTCTATAGGAATAAAAAGACAAGAAATGCTATGACATGTCACTGGGCCTCCATGGAGGCAAAGAACTGGAATAGGACTGTTAATATGTAGCTTCAAATTTCTTGACAAATCTATGGCGTAGCTTTTATTTATTTTGAGTTCTGTATCAATGGATGGAAGCAGAGTGAGGTATTACATGCAGTGTTCATAGAGCTTCATAGATTTTCACTACCTTCTTGTAAGTTCTGTACCTTGGAAGAGGAAGTAAAAAGCTGTAGCAAGCAGCACTTCTTGGAAGAACAGAGTTTTGGTCAAGCCCTAAAAAAGTATGATGTAGATGAAGAGAGAGGAGGGGCTTGCAGTTATAGAAGGGAAGTGTCTTTGTAAAGTCATTCAGATGAAGACAACCATAGTGGTCAAGTGTGAGCTAATAGATTTACCTATAAACAACAATAAAATAACCGTATTTCTGACCATGTTGGACTGGCTTTGGATGATATAATTTGAGCAGATAAAGGATTTAGCAAGAAATTCACAATGACATCATAAAGAATAACAGCCAGAAATTGAGAGTCAGGAACTCAGATGACTCCTGTCTCTCTGGGGAACTCAGCAACTCCTCTCACATTCTCTTCATCTTCCCCATCTGTATGTTTTACACCCTGACAGAAGAGTCTAGGGCATGGCTATGCCAACCACAGCAGAGGTACACTAGCTCATTGACCTCAACTCTGGATTCCATGACCATGTGTTCATCCCTAGCCCAGTTATCAGCAGTGAAGAAATTGGTTCCTAGAGCACCTTACCATTGCCACAGAGCAGCTCATTGATAGAGCAGCACAGGCAGCTTCTTTAAGAAAGACTTCATTGACATAGGAGCCACAAAGAATAAGTGAGAGGAGCTTCATCCAGACGGATGAGTGTGTGCTAGCCCGGGGCGGATGGTCCAGGAATGGACCACAGGGCCCCTCCAACTCCTGCTGCAGGGACTTCTTTGTTCCACACGACCCTGCCTCCCCCAAGCCTGCCCTATTGTCTGCAAGGTCCTTGGCCCAAGAACAGTTCCTGCTCCTGCCCTGAGGCAATCCACCCAGAGGGGTGAGTGTGTGCCCTTCTGGCCCAAAGATCCCCGGAAGTGAGTGCAGGACACCTCCAGCTCCTACTACAGGGGCTTCTTTGTTCCACATGATCCCCCACCCAGTTCGCCCTTTTGTCTGCAGGGTTCTTGGACTACCAGGAGTCCCTGTTCCTGTGCTGAGGAAATCCATCCAGACAGGTTCTGAAGCCTGTGTTCAGTTGGTAGCCAGGGATGCTCAAGGGTGGTGACCAGTGCAAACAGGGGAAGGCTAGATTTCCAGACACAGTAGAATAGTCTTTCCTGCTGTGCCAACTCACAGGACCTAGGCAGCTACCTTGTCGCACAGGTCACATGGATCTGAAGCAATGAATGTGTTTTGGCCAAAACAGGAGCTTCTTCTTGAGTCCCTGCCAGTCACTGGTGGAAGTCAGGAAATACGTTTTGCTACAATTCTGGCCAAGAAAGTTATGTCCCTCCTAATGGTGGTCATCGAGTGGGTATAAATAGTACTTTTAAGGAGACAAGCCATATGTTTCCCAGTGGTTACATTACTTAATCTCAGATCATATTTACAAGTGTTTGAATTTGTGAAAATGTCTCTAATTTATTCCTTCAGGACATGCATTGAGCACAGGAATGATTTGGAATTTAGCTACTGAGTATAAACTAATAATATTTATTCTCCAAGGTTTGTGATAGTTTTAAATGCAAAAGGCTAATACTGATTTATCTTGGCTGTTCTCTTAGAGTTAAAAATAAATCCCAGGTGACACTCAGAATATAGCATGCAATTACCAATGTATTTACATAGCAACATTTCAGAGTGTTTATCATCTTATCCATTCTCTCAAGTGGATTGATTGAAGACAAAGAAATATAATTTTCTACTTTTGATAATGAAAAGAACTTGTTTTTACTAATCAAATTATAATTACTAATTACTAATTAATGGGACTATTTTTTGTATCAGTATTTTTTATAGTAAATATCAACATGTTTCTACAGACATACTCTTTATGTCCCTTTGAAGATGTATGGCATGGCAGTAGAAAAATCTGGAAGTACCAGATTTGAGAAAAGATGTTTCTGGGGGGGGGCGTTCTTTGGAAAACTGTTAAAGCTATACCTGTGTATATTGTATCATACTGCATCATACCGTGCCATGCCATGCCATACCATACCATACCATACCATACCATACCATACCATACCATACCATACCATACCATACCATACCATACCATATTATATCATAGCCTACCATTCCATATAATATTATATTATATTATATTATATCATATCATATCATATCATATCATATCATATCACATAATATCCTATAAACCTAATAGAAATGTACATCTATGACCAACCAAAGACATTTGCGAGATGATATCCTAGCGTCATAGTATTAGTCCCCAAGACAACGCAACTGTTCATCAAAAGAGAGTGGAGAAACAAACAGCAGGACATTCACAATGCAAGTATCACTCAGCTGCGAAAGAGAACTAACTAGTCACTCACGATGCCTTATGGTTGAAATCCCAAAATACCGTATCCAATGAAAGAAGTCAGACCCAAACTGTAAGTTCACTTCTAATGTGAAAGCCAAGAAAGGCCGAAATGATCACTGGGGCTACACTTCAGAATACTAACTCTCTCTTCCAAGTGTGGGTTGTGCCCCATGTTATACACCGTGTAATATTACCTCTTGACTGTGGTGTTCTTTCTGCCTTTTCTTTTACATGAGTATCCGTTGGTAATATGAATGCCAGTAGTCCCCAAGAAAACGAAGTAATTGCATTGTCAATCATTAGCAATAGTAAAATTTGAAAACAAAATGAGATGGGTATCAGATAACTATTTTTGTGGGTATAAGAAATCATCTTAAACTGCAGATGCTTTAAATGGCCATCCTGTATTTAGGCAGCAATTCTGTGGATCAGCAGTCTAATCTGTGTTCAGCCGCGCATCTTCTGTTTGCTCACGGACCAGTCCAGCATTGTGACTGGCTGCAGAGTCAGTGGGGCAGTGCCCATGCGCAGACTGACTGTTGTTTGTTGGAATGGAAGATCATCCACAGATTCTATTCTCCCTCGGCTCTCTTATCCATGAATTTGTAGAGCAGTTTCAAGCAAGAGTAAAAGCAAACAGTTCTTGAGGGCTACCGTTACAACTGCTAATGTGGCTCCTGCTGTATTCTTTTTAAGTAAAAAATAAATCCCACAAAGTTGACCTGGATTTAACCACCTGAAGGAATCCACTGCCAAGTCACTTGTCTAAAAGCAAAGGAGATGGGGGTGGAGGAGGGGGAACTATTACTGTTATTCTCCTCCGAATGGCAAGCAAAGACAAAATAATCTCCCACTACTTTATTTACTTTACCTGGTAAGGTTTGGACAGCGATATTACTCTATATGATGAGTATGAACCCATGTGCAGTTTTTCTCAGAATGGCTCCAGTGAAGTTACTGGTTAGTTTGTAAACAGTTGCTTCCTTTTCTCAGGGAGTCCCTTTCTGAGCTGGAGTTTCACTTGCACTGAAGGTCTACGCTAAAGCGGTTTTCTCTAGAGCTGCCCTCGTCTTCATGAAATTCTGCTGCTGTGATTTGACCCTCCATTTCTCAGGCAGCCAAAGGACATGGTGTTATCCTTCGGCTTTTCAAAGCTTCAGAGCAAAGTCTCCTACAGCTTCTAACTCAGATGCTGTGCAGTATGAACATGCTGTTTGTTGTCCATGGTGACTGGCATGCTTCCTTCCCAAGACATGAGGATTTACACAGCTCCAGCGTCCTCTCTTCCTTCTCTGAGTTTCTACAGTACATGCTCCATTATGCTAAAGGACACAGATTTTTCAGAACACTGCACGGAGACCCGGGAATACATCCTTCTGCTACAGGACATGCAACAGTAGCTACAAAAATGTTCTTTGACTTTCAGATTGTTCTATATAATCTAAGGAGCACCATTGTTTCTTTTAGGAATCTTAAGCTGGGGTGTTTGCTAACATGTCCATTGTATACCGCAGTTCTCTAGAGGGACCATTCTCACAGAAATGATGATCTCATATAGCAAACCACATCAAATTAGAAGCTTAGTGACCATTGTTTATTTGTTTTGTATCACATGGCATGTGAGTGAAATGAAATAGCATGGATTCAGGAATTATCTAGACAGGGATTTCAACCCTACTTTCTGCATTTATATGATTAATGAACTCAGACAGTTTAATTAATTTCATCACACACAATTTCACACACACACACACACACACACACACATGCACGCACGCATGCACGTTTGAATATTTGAATGATAGTAGCAGATGGTAAATGCATGTTTATACTCTCATTGGAAACAAAGGGCAGGATAGGAAATGGCCCTCTTCAGTCAGATCAGAAGGGAACACTGTGTAACGAAGGGCCGTTTAAGAACATGAACTTGTTGTGTTTCTTCTCTTTAGCTTCAGAGTTTCAAGTGTAAGAATGGTACATGTGTACCTGTTGGGTGAGAGCCAGTGAGATAATACATGTACAGTGCCTAGTGCAGCTATGGAGAGAGTAGTGCTCTGCAAATATTAGCTTTCTTCTTCCACTCCTTCTCCTCTGGGGACCAGGCAGCCCTCACATTAGCCTGTTGTCTTACACAAATATAAAAATCCCCAGATGCAGACCTCTGGAGGAGGGTGTGCTCAGGTGACCTACAATGGAAGGATCATAAGACAGGAGCAAGGGAGTATAGACACAGGCCAGGGAAAGTGGACAGGGCTCCCACAAAACACAGGAAGCCAGTGCTAGCAGGGATAGACTGTATCTTGCCAGTCCTTCCCAGCTCCTCGCACTGTTAGGATAGCTGTAAATAGCTCACGCAGAACCTCTAAAGAAGACTGCAGTTTGCATGTGGTTGCAAACATGGCAAGTAGGAGCTGGCGATGGGACACAGAACCAGTAGAAGAATGGTAACTACAGATCTTGTGGCAACTCAATGATTCCTCAACACCTTGAGAGTTTATAGGAGCCAGTCAACAGATCTTGTGTTTACATGGACACCTTCAGATAGAAAATGGCAAGTCTACCACTTAGGTCAAAGCACCTCATACCTATTATATCCACAAGCAGCTCTTAAAGTAATGCCAGTCTGTAGAAATGTGGTCCAGGGTTTCAGCCTCCCTGGGTAATCGGCCAGATGATATCCGAATGCAGCCATGATCATTTAATTAGAGCATTGCTGGATAAGGATGGTAGTGGCTGACTTTCATATACTCCTTTAAGGGAGGAAATGAAGATTGTTTTTCCAGTCTATGTAGGACTATTCCTTCACCACAAAGTATTTCATCTATCAGATTTACTTCTGAAGGAATCTGGTCTTTATATATTATTCAGAGATTTTAGGAAAATACAGCTTAAGGAAAGTTTTTAGAAAATTTTAAAATTCAAAGGGAAGGATACATTGCAAACTTCCAAAAAAAGTTTTAATGGTCTCCATCATATTTCAAAATGCATTTCTATTTGTGAAAATATATCTATTTTAAAGTATCATTATTTCTAATGTACCTCTTTTTAGGATCTCTTAAGAAACCAGAAATTGATGATTAGCTATTTTGAATATTTTGGAGAAAAGTTAATAAAACATGTTATGACTTTGACCTTATTATCATTCTTACATTGTTCTCGTCTCAGTTATGGACCTCTCCATCAGTGGAAGTCATTAAAAAGAAAACTTTGCTCAAAGCTATGTGAGATCTGGAACCAGAATGTTAAATGGTGAATAGGGGTGAAATTCCAGACTGAATTATGAAGCCTCCTGAAATGTTGCAGCCCATTTTTGATGGACAGAAGCATCATCAGTAGAGAGCTCACTTTCCTTTGTACTTTCCCGTGATTTTGGACCCTGTTCACTCTGAAATTTGAGGCTTTATCAACGTCTTGTCTTCACATAGATCAGCCTAAGATAGTAAGACAAGACAGCCTGCCTATTTTGTGACTCCACTGGGTTCTAGAACAAGAAGGTCCCAAGCTTCAATTCATTGCTTTTGATTAATGCACATTGCTGTCTATGCCTTTTCTCTGCTGTGAATGTTAGAGCAAATTAACTGGGTTCTCCTCTAGTAATCCAGGCTTCCATCTTACCCCTGTGGAATTTATGCCCATAAAGACAGTGGATTAGAAACTGAAGATAAGACACTTAAGTCTGCTGCCAGAGATTTGCTGTCACTGTTTTAGGTGCAAAATATTAACAGGCAGGGCATGTGTCTCCAATCCCTGGCTTCCTGTGTTTAGTGGGGCATTTTCTGAGAATGAGTACATTGTTCACAACACAACTGGAAAATCAACCACAAAGGGAGTTTCTGGAAACCAGGACTTAATCATAAGCCTATTTTTCCACATTTGATGGGCATATCTGTATCTGGGAAAATCTGACCTACAGGATGGGAAGTATGTGCTGTGATGCATTTACTTTTTTTTAATCACATCTTTAGCCATTTGGAATTGCTGTTTCAGTCTCTCTTTTGTATAATATGAACACACTTTAAATAGAAAAATACTCATAAATTGTGTTTGGAGACGTTTTGTTTCAAACTTTTAGTCAACTGGTGCATTCAGTCATCATCTCTCCTTGGGAGTCGAGGGAGAGTTATTTGAGTTCAGCAATATATCAGGGACATGGCTATCAGCTGTGTCTGAGGACATGAACCATCTTACTTTGAGACTGACAGCCAATAAATATTTACCGAATCCAAACAATATGCCAGGGACACTGCCAGCTGCTATGAATTCAGAGATGGAAGACCCAGTTTCTTTTATTCCCAGAATTGTTACGCATGAAACCAGTCCAGTAGACATAAGTCTCTGTCTTCAGGCTGCTAAAACAAATTGGCCCAAACCTGTGTCATTTCTAAACAGTCATTTCTATGTGCCGTTCTGAAGACTAGGAAATGCGCAATCAAACACCAGCACAACCGGTGATGAGGGCGGGCCCATTCCTCACACCTGTGCCTTTGAACTGTCGCTTCTTGTGGCAGAGATTCAAGTGGATAGACTTCCTCAAGTCTCCATCCACTTCCCTTACTTCTTAGTAGTATCATATTGGGGATACAAATTTGGAGAGAAATTCAGTACTCAGAGCACAGTACAAATGGAAAATTAGACTAAATAAAATTAAATTCTTAAATTAAGAACTTTTATTTATGCAAGGAGACTAAAGGGAGACCTTGAAGTTGAGACTTGATGCATAGACATTTGCCATAGGCAAAGAGGAGGTAGCTGCAGCCTAGAGGCATACCTGGGTAATGGTCTGTATATGCTATTTAAAGTGATTCCTGTATTTTATTATAAAATTGCTTATTAGAAATAAATCTGCTCTTAAGGAAAAAGACCTGTTGCAGTTAAGAGAATGGGAAATGGAATTTTCCAGATTACGTCGTTGTGATACACAAACCTTGACCTGCTTTTCCTCAAGATTTTCAACCTTGGAATTCATTGTGTGATAATTTCATGGTGATTGCAGTCTTGTGGTGCCTGTCATCTCAGCAATGGAGGCATTGAGGCAGGAGTCTGGGTGAATTCTGTCTACATACTGGGTTGTAGTACAGATTCTTCTTGAGAAAGAGATTATTTCTCAAAGGAGGGGGAGAGAGAGTGAAGAGTGAAGAGGGATCAAGAGCAACAGAGGGAAAGTGAAGGGAAGAAGGACATTGCCAGTGACCAGTGGTATATGATGATGCCATAAAAGGCTTTCAGTGAAGTTGAATTTGGCCTTGATTAAACTGTTAAGTTCATTAAGGTTTCTGGTAACATAACTTTTTTGCTACTGTGAAGAATCAAGGGTACCCAAAATTGAGAAAGTATTTATCACAATGGATTTAGTATTATTTTCTTAATGGTGTGTTAATATTGGCAACTGCTCTTCATTTTTTTTTCTGTTAATGGCCCTTTTGCTAGGGTTGCCTGCACATTCAGGAAGATCTTCGGATGATGAAGTAAACCCTAGGTAGTAGGCAAATATGGGTGATGAAAGAGAGAGATTCGAGTGATCCATCCATGAAAGTTGCTAGGAAAGAGGCCTCAATCCTACACAAATAACTAAAGACAAGTAAGGAATGCCAAGGGCAGGAAAGTGCACACCAACTGCTCACCCAGTCCCAAACAGTCAGTCCTGAAAACATATATACAAGTAGCTATATAGACCAAATGGCTATCTTTATGAACATATATTCATAATATACATATAGGTATACAATAAAATTCATAAAAAGAGGCCCTGAATTTGAAAGAGAACAAGAGGTAGTTTATGGGAGTTTGAAGGGAGGAAAGAGAAAGTAGAATTGTTTTGACTATATTATAATTTCCAAATTTTTTCTCATAAAGTTAAAAAAGAAAAGAAAGAAAGAAACTTACAGGGAGGCTCTCTGGAGACTCCATATTCAGTTGCCTCATCAAACATGGCTGCCTGTGGACACCCTTACCTGCTGATTTCAGTGTCCCAGATAAAGGTCACACTTGGATTCTGTAATGTGCACCCACCTAAGACTTTCAAATGGTGTGGAACTGCTGATAGCTCTTGTGAAAAAAAAAAAGACAAAACTATGATTTGGATAATGTAAATCCATTGTTGCAGCTGCACACAATTATTAACAAAGTGATTAAGGATGTTAACAGCATCCTTGGTATACAGCATCCTTTCATTTATCCCTGCAGAGTATTCATGGACAAAATGGCTAACCGTGTCTAGTGATCCTATAAAACATTAAAGTGAAGTTCCTGTTGATGGTTTTTACTATTATTATTAAATAGCGGTTCCATGCATAAGCAGAAAGTACCATTGGGTCATGTTCTTTGTCCAGTTGGTTTTTTCTTCTCTCATTAGCACACTAAGGCCAATTCAATTTTTGCTTGAAAAACTCTACCACTCTTTTAACCCTGCTGTATAAATCCTTGAGGAGCGATGTTTAGCAAAGGAACAGCTTCATGCTATGCGCTCCTCTCGCAGGTGTTAATGTATTAGTACCCATTTGGTAGAGGAGAAATAAAGTTGTTGACATTAGTATGTGATGTGGTTATATGACCTCCTACCATGAATGCTGTGAGTGTTCTCTTCTTATCCTTTGGACCTAACCGTTCCTGAACATTCTTTTTCACATTGTCCTGTTTTCACCGTAGACAGAACACTTTCTTTAAGCCATGGGAACTCTGGACCCACTCAGCTAGTAGGCTACAATCCTGAAGTGTTATCTCCTCTAAAGTATCATTCAACCAGCAATTGATGGTTCACAATTGGTGACCAGATTTTTTTCCCCCTGTTTCCAGTGGATATCCAAATGATCAATCACTATTCATTGGAAAGTTTCTTTTTCTTATTACTTTACCCTGACAGCCTGTCATACTTAAGTGCTTTTGTATGTATGTATCTGTTTTTGGACTTTCTTTTGAGCTATTGAACTGTTTTTGGCTTTCATGATTTCCATAGAGAAGTCCGTAAAGCCTGATAGGTTTACCTTTATAAATTACTTGACCTTTTTCCTTTGCAGCTCTTAATATTCTTTCTTTAATCTGTATGTTTTGTGTTTTGATTATTATATGGCGAGGGGATGTTTTTTTTGATCCAGTCTATTCGGTGTTCTGTATGCTTCTTGAACCTTCATAGAAATATTGTTCTTTAGATTGGGAAAGTTTTCTTCTATAATTTTGTTGAATATATTTTCTGGGCCTTTGATCTGCAGTTCTTCTCCTTCTTCAATCCCTATTATTCTTAGATTTGGTTTTTTTATTGTGTCCCAGATTTCCTGAATGTTTTGTGAAGAGAATTTGTTGCATTTGCCGTTTTCTTTGACCAGAGCATTTATTTTCTCTATGGTATCTTCAGAATCTGAGATTCGTTCCTCTATCTCTTGTATTCTATTGGTTATGCTTGATTCTGTAGTCTCCGTTCGTTTACCTAGGTTTTCCATATCCAGCCGGTTCTCGGTTTGTGTTTTCTTCATTGCCTCCATTTCAGTTTTCAATTCTTGAACTGTTTCCTTTACCTGTTTGATTGCTTTTTCTTGGTTTCTCAGGGTATCATTCATGGATTTACTTATTTCTTCAAACTTTTTGTTATATTTTTCATCCATTTCTATACTCATTTCTTCAAACTTTTTGTTATATTTCTCATCCAATTCTTTAAGGGAGTTATTCATATCCTGTTTAAGGGACTCTATTGCTTTCATAATGGCACTTTTTTCCACTTCTTCTGGGTTAAGGTGTTCAAGTCCTTCTATTGTAGGGTCCTTGGGATCTAGTGTTTTCATGTTGTTTTTCAGATTGTTGGATGAGGTCTTGCCTTGGTGTCTGCCCATCTCGTCGTTCAAATGCTCTCTATTGGAACTTCTGGTGCCGGGTCAGGTTCCCTTCTTGGGCAGGGACTTCACTGACAGAATGCCCACCTTTCCTCAGGCAGGCTATTGAAGCACAGGCACTCCCTCTTTCCGGGATGCGCTTACAATGCAGGCCCAGCTAGCAAGGCAGCTGAGCTGGGGAAATTTTATGGCCCCAGGGGGAAGGGAGAAATATAGTAATTTGTACCTGGATGGGAGCTGGGATGGCAGGCGGGAGGGGGGGAGCCAGCACTGCAGGGTGACCTGGGAGTCTATGCGGTCAGGGAAAGCCCGAGCTCCTCCTCACCGGGACCCTGCCAGGGGCCCAAAGCAAACTCACCCCTCCAATGGCCCTCTGCTAGAAGTCAGGGCCCCTGCTGGTCAGGAATGTCGCTGAGCTGGCACCTGGTCCACCTGTCCTCAGGGAGGCCTTTAAGACCCAGGAACTGCCTCCTGTCAGGAAGCGCCTACAACCCAGGCCCAGCTTGCAAGGCAGCTGAGCTGGGGAAATTTTATGGCCCCAGGGGAAGGGAGAAATATAGGAATTTGTACCTGGATGGGAGCTGGGATGGAAAGCGGGAGGGGGGAGCCAGCACTGCCTATTGAACTGTTTTTATACCCACGTGAAATTGATGCAATTATCGTGGGTGTCTTAAATTTGCCCTAAAGCCAAGAATTGCCAGTTTAAACCATAATTTAAACCATGGTCCAAATGAATTTGGAATTTTATTCACAAAAAAAGTGAAAATTTCAATGTCAGCCAGTTGTGTCTCTGTACACACATTTTAATAGCTTATCACAGTATGAGTAAGTTTGCTATGAATAGTGTGAGACTCTATAATCATTTGGGAGAACTTCTCTGTTCTCCCAAGTCTTGGGGCAACTATTTGTTACCACTGTAGTTTTAACAGCTAACTAGCATGTCTTCCAGAACATTCCAAACTTTTATTCCCTTTGTTTGAGATTCAGAAATTTGAGAGTCCTTATGTGATATAAAAACTGGAAATTTTAACTCAAACCACAATATGACTTGAGTAAATTAGAGTAGTTGGGGGAGCATATGTAAAAAGATCTCTAATTACTTTATTGATTTTGAAGTGACCTTAAAAATTCTCTTTAAATTACATTCAATACTTGTAATTATCAGGTTATTGCCACCTAAGGAAAACTAAATATATGTTAGTTAAAAATATATCTGACTTACTATTTCTATTTAAATAAACCTCTAAAAGACCCCAAATTAGAATTTGGGATTGCATGTCAGTGTATTTTCCTTAAGTGTTATACTGTTGTTCAGAACAGTTTTAAAAAATAATCCACTGATAACTTTGTTACGACTTGGTGGCAAGTCAGGCTGCTTTCCTGAGGGATGCCTGGTGGGAAGAGCTTATGTCATTGTTTTCTGCGTGCTCTGTTCACCTTTGTATCTTTTATACCATCACTCAAAGTTGTGCATTATGAGGAATTTGAAGCATTCAATGTAATACGGCTTAGTTGTTTTTTTTTTTTTCCCCCAAGAGAAGCTAGCTGTTCCGCTGGCATGGTGTGTGCCTCTCTACAGGAGATCCAGCGTGCCATGCGTCCCACACTAACCCAATTACCAGGCCGTGGGAGAGTGGGGGGTGATGCATCTCAGTTCCTGGAGGTTCACTTTATCTTCAATAATAAAATTACCACACTACCTAGAATTGAACTTAATTGCACAATATTGTATTGCCTTTGTCAGTTAACTCAGAGGAGGCTGGAGGTAATATATTTGAAAAGTACTCCGTAATCTGGGAAACACTAGGCAGTTGTTAATTATTGCTGTTATTATTAGAAAAGGAAAAAGAAGACTACCTGTGGCCATGCACAGTGGTGAAAAACTCTCAACAGTGAGCCGAGAACAGCTCACCCCTTAGGCAAGTGCTCGCATCAAAGCCTTTCTAATGACTTTGATTCATAGCAGATGAACTCTAATGCGAGCAGTCTTCAAACTAGATGTCTCCACCCGTGAGCAAACGGTGAAATAGGCTTGTTTCTTGGAGACCAATTTAAAAAAAAAAAAAGAATAGTCGAATAAAATATAAAAGAATACGCTAGAAGCTCTCAGAAGTAGGAAGGAATGATATTGTTTTGAGAATATTTCTAGGATTGCATGTATATATAGTTAGAAGTATACATATGAATGCAATAATAGAAATATCAAATACTCTGATTTTAAATTGGTATGATAAAACAAGCAAACCTAATTAAATTACTTTTCCCTAGTCTCTATTCAAGTGTGCATCTTTCGTTGTTGTTTTTAGACTTGGCAGTTATTACATTGAATTTAAAGTTTTATACAAGACACTAGAGAGGTGGCTCAGTGGTTAAGAGCACTGAACACTTCTTGCAGATGATCCAGGTTCAGTACCCAGTATACTCTTGGTGACTCACAACCATCTTTGAATCTGATTCCAGGAGATCTGATGCCCTCTCCTGACCTCTGCAGGCAGACAAATGGTACACCTCCATGGATAGAAGGTGCATGCATACAAAATTAAAATACATAAATCTAAAAATATTTTCCAGGGAACTGGAGAGATGGTTCAGAGGTTAAGAGCACTGCCTGCTCTTCCGGAGATCCTGAGTTCAATTCCCAACAACCACATGGTGGCTCACAACCATCTGTAATGAGATCTGGTGCCCTCTTCTGGCCTGCATGCATACATGGAGACTGAACACTGTGTAAATAATAAATAAATAAATCTTTAAAAAATAAAAATATTCTTCACTAATAAAATAAGGCGCTGCATGTTATGTTTCCCATTCCTGACTCCATGTAAAACAAGCATTCAGCTATTTATATTCTTCTCAGAAAACAGAAATCTGCTTCCATTGTGTATGTTTTTGAGGAAACGAATATATAGGTTCAAATAATAACAAGTGAGGTGAATTATAATTCACATATAATTTAGGTTAAGGAACAGCTTAGTTTTCTGTATAAAATATTAAGTTTTATATGAGATACATTTTATAAGCGATTATAGGTTGTTACAAAAGGTTATATCATTATTGAGCTATTCTTTTATGAATTTTCTTTCACAGAGACTGTATCAATTATCTATTGTTGTATAACAAAACATTTCAAAGAAAGTAATACTGTTCCCTTATTTAATGTCAATTTCGTGGGTTGTTGGCCTAAACTGGGCTTGCTTTAGGGGTTCTGTAACTGGTCTGCCAGAAATGAAAATATTCCAAAGAGACACATGTGTCCCTCAATATTACTATAAGATTACCAACATAATGGGTCCAAGAAAACCTGCCATAACAGCAATCTTGTTATGGGAGAAAGATTAATGTGGGATTCCCCTCTGTATATTGTGAATATGTTTTATTGCCCTTAGTTAATAAAGAAGCTTCTTTCAGCCAATGGCTTAACAGGGTAAAGCCGGGTGGAAAATCTGAACAGAGTTACAGAGAGTGAGTAGGCAGAGTCAAGGAGGTACCATGTAGCTGCGACATGAGGCAGATGCCCCAGAACCTTACCGATAAACCACAAGCCTTGTGGTAAAATGCAAAATAATAGGAATGGGTTAATTTAAGATGTAAGAGTCAATTAATAACAAGCCAAAGCTAACTGATCAAACAGTGTTTTAATTAATATTGTTTTTGTATGATTATTTTGGGTCTGGGTGACTGGGAACAAACAAGCAACCTCTGCCTACAAAATGGCACCAAGCATGGGGCTAACCTGCAGGGCCAGCCACAACTTCAGGTCTGGGTGCCTACATGCGCACCCAGAGTCAGGAGGAAAATAGCTGAGGACCTCTGCCTGGGAAAGCAGCCGGATAGGGTCTGCTAGGCGTACACAGGTCGGAGAGCATGGTGGATTCCCAGCACCATACACAGAGATATTTCCAGGCTGCACAGTTCATTGCATGGCAGATTTAGCTTCTACTCAGATACAAAGGGCTTACTGCTGCACACTCCTTCCCAGAATTAAAGTGATGACTGCAGCTCCTACCCAGCTGCCCCAGAGCTGGCAGTAAAGCTACCTCCACCATATTAAAATGCTGAGAGAGGCAGAGCCAGCATCCAGGGTCTTTGCAAACAAGCTACTTAGAATTTTAAAAGCACTCCTCATCAGAAAATGATTACAAATATGCAATAAAGTCAGATTCGGACAGAAATAAACCTCTAAATATGTCATAGTGTGTTTAAGTATATGTAGACTTGAGAGAGAGAAAAAACTAGTATAGGCAATTATAAGAAAATAGTTTTAAAAAAATTAAAAAGACTTTAAAGAGATAGTAAAAGTATTATAAAACAGTACAGACCGTCGTAGATCAAAGAAGTAAGGAAAAATAAGCTATGTAAATATTGAATATGCACAGAAAGTCTTGATTATGTATATTATTGTGTTTTCTTTAAAATTTTTGACTACAGAGATATATTTGATTCTGTGGGCTGCTAATATATATGTATATATATATAAAATCTTGATTTAAAAATTTGAGTCTAACAATATGTATAAACTGTGCATGCATGACCCACAGAAAAATGACTGCTGAAGTTGCCGCACATTCTGCAGAACACAGAAGAAAGTGACTGACAAATTGCCAATATAGGTAGAACTGTCTTTGAAATTTTGTACTTCATGGAATAGTCTGCTAGATACTATATGCTGAAGATGGGTGCCCACAATGTTAGAGAAGAACTTTGGGTGACTACCTAAGCAGCGAGATGTCTCTGTCAATTCTAGAGTTTTGGAAGTTGCTTACAATGCACTTCCTGTTTACTTAGGTAATATTATATCCTTCTGGAGTCTTTAATGGAGTTGAAGAATAAATGGTTATAATTATAGGTTTTCTTAATTGTGATAAAAGATAAAGTAGATATAAATATAGTAACTGTAATTCTTGCTTGATACCTGTTGTTTTGTTATATATAATTTTACTATGTTAAAGTTAAAACCTTCTTTTTTATATAAACAGAAAAGCAGAAATGGTGTAGGAAGTTTTTCTGTATATGTATTGCTTTTATTGGTTAATAAGGAAGCCACTTTGGTCTGTGATAGAGCAGAATAGAGCTAGGCAGGGAAGACTGAATTGAATGCTGGAGGGAAGATGGCATAGTCAGTAAGCAGTCATGTAGCTGTCACTGGGGACATATGCGCCAGAACCTTACCGGTAAGCTACAGCAATGTGGCAATACACAGAATAATAGTAATAGGTTAACCGAAGATATAAGAGCTAGCTACCAATACACTTAAGTGATTGGGCAAGCAATTATTTAAATAATGTAGTTTATATGTGATTATTTTGTTGTTTGGGCAGCCAGGAATGAACAAGTGCCCTTCTACTACAAAGAAGTGTTTTAATTAATACAGTTTCTGTGTGATTGATTTGGGACTGAGTGACCGGGAATGAACAAGCAACCTCTGCCTACAAAGCAGAAGCTCCAGCAAGAGGGGGAGCTTTTCTTCTGGAACAAAGATTTTTAACTGATGCAGTATTCCCCTCTGTATGCTATGAATATATTTTATTACAATTGGTTAATGAAGAAGCTCTTTTGGCCTATGTCAGGGCAGAGTAGAGCTAGGAGAGAACACTAAACTGAATGCTGGGAGAAAGAAGGCCTAGTCAGGTTGATACCATATAGCTGTCGAATGAGAAAGATGCTAGAACCTTTCCAGTAGGTCGCAGCCTCTTGGTGATAGACAGATTATGAGAAATGGGTTAATTTAAGATGTAAGTGTTAGTTACTGAGAAGCCTGAGAAAATAGACCAAACAGTGTTGTAATTAATATAGTTTTTGAGTGAATATTTGACCAGGAAACAAATGAGCAGCCTCTGCTTACATATAACTTATTAGGACTTTTAACAGGATAAGACAAACAGAAACCCAGACAAGGATAAGTCAGTGATGGACGCGGTCATACCTTGATGAAGAATGCTGCAGTGCATCTAATATTTAAACTTTAAGGTCACTTTAGGATCCTGAAATGGTCTAGAGGGGTCTCTTGCTCTCTTTGTCTATCTCCCCAATGTAGCCAAAGTGAATAAATCTACCATTTCTGACTTTTCTATTATTTGTCTTTTTGAATTGGCTTCTCTGGTATGGGTGGCCAAATGACTTGTTGGGGTAGGTGGACCCAAGGTTACATTTTTCTGGTCTCCACTGGCTCCTTACATGTCTGATCAGCCACGGTCTGGTGAGGAACTCTGGTTCTGAGGGTTAAATTGTTGCCTGGGGGACTCTAGTTTCCATGACTCTAATCACATCTCATTAGACTAGATGAGATCTCTTCGGAGGGCAAAGACAGGACTGGGAGACAGTAGGAGTAAGGGAAACGTATTGAGAGGCCTAGATTGGAGCTGCTGTGGTAGTACTCTTTTGCATTCTGTAGTTTTTGTAAGTCTAGCCCAGATTTTAGTGAGGAGGAAATGCACTTCTTGCATGAAGGAATGGCAAAGTCACTAGGAAAAGAGCAGATACACAAGTAAGGAGTCACAGACTGTGTAATCAGTCAACAGTTGCTCTTTCTTTCTTTATAATTTTCACTGGAGCAATGCCAAGAAATTCTATAGACAAATGTTCATACCTTCTCTCCTGATTCTTGGTACTAAAAAGGAAATCAGTGTGGAAGTTAATATAATCTATGTATTAGGAAGCAGAACATTTACTTAAACTGTCATTATTTATCTTGGTTTTATCATAATAAATAGTTTTAAGAGTATATTTTTATTAATGGAAGGATTTTTTAGAGTATTCTGATGCTTTAGAAAGTACACATTTTCTTAAAAGTGTGAATAAAGACAATGATCAGTCAAACTAAGCTTTGGATATTTAACCTTCATTAGAAAACACCCCTTTGTGTGCTTTCTTTCCATAGATGTCTGTAAAACTCCTGTTTTTACACAGATGTCATTCAGTGCATCCTTTATTGGTAGGACATAATTGCTATATTTAGCTCAGAACTCATATTTCAATCTTGCTAATAAAGTGAACATAATCTGCCGAGAATAGATTTATCCGGTAACTTTAGAAATAACCAAATCCTTGAGTGAGTTTTATAAAGTCATTTGTCTCATGTTGAACAAATTAAAAAGCAAAGTAGAGGCTATTAGCGAGCAAAGTGCTTGCTCTCTGTTCACAGAGTGATGGTTTCATAAAGAACCTGGGATAGTTCGCTGTCCTGTGAATATTTTATTCGAATGTGATTATTGAGGTAACATTGTAAAGTTACTGGGAGAGCTGATGTGAAGTCAATCTGCTTGAGTGTGAAGGTAAGCTCTGTCTTGGGTTACCTCTGTATCACACACTAATCTTTTTAAACGCCTAGAGCAAAGATAATAGTGCCAGTTGCAATGTAAAGTGGTTTTGAGATCTGTGCAGGTCAGGATGTGGATAATTTGTGGAACATTAACAAGTGTGGAGTAAGGCTCCTTGAGGAGGGGGAGCAGGGCAGACTTCATCTGAGACCACTGTCTGGCTCAACTCAGTTCCCTGTACCACTGACCTCTTTCCTTTCTCTATATGCCCAGCAGTCACCTGTGTTAATCATGTGTACCCGGTCTTCGGTATCAGCCTCTCTGGTTTGAGGCAACCCAACTTAACACACTTTCTGATTTTCTTTTCCTTTTATCTATGTATTTCCCCCACTGAATTTAGAAGATATATAAGACCTGGGAGATACAAAATGAGATGATTTTTGTTATATAAATATTATGTATATATGTAATATATATAATGTATACCCACACATGTGTGCATGCGAGTGTGTCGTGTGAATGTCTTATTTCTAATGTGTGCATACATATGCCTTTGGTCTATCTTGGAAGAAGGGTATCAACTTCATTTCAGAAAAGACTTTTCACTTTGCCTGATCCTACCAGTGACTTTTCCTATGGATCATTCATCTTAGGTTATGAGCAAGGTAGAATTAGCTATAACAATTGCAAGGGAATACATAATATTGACATCAGTTTAGATGATATCGGGCATGAGCTTTAGAGAAAATTGGTCATAGATTTGTTGCATTTGTACTTTGTACTTTAAAATTTTTTATTTTATTTATTTATTATGTATACAGTGTTTTTTTTATTATTATGTTCAGCGTTCTCCCTGCATCTATCTCTGCAGGCCAGAACAGGGCACCAGATCTCATTACAGATGGTTGTGAGCTACCATTTGTGGGTGCTGGGAATTGAACTCAGGACCTCTGAAAGAGCAGCCGGTGCTCTTTACCTCTGAGCCATCTCTCCAGCCCATGTACATTGTGCTTTTTACAATTCAGAACTTTTACAGATGAGAAGCAAAAGCCAGGGGCATTGAGATGATGCCGTGAGCTGTAGAACACCCTCACTGTCTTGCCCAACACCTTTTCACAAACTGCTTCTCTTGCTTACTTCTCCCCCAAGGCTAAGATTTTGTTACTTGCTGGTTTTATTACTTAGTTAAAACCAAAATGTAAGTTCTGCATCTCTCTCTGGTGGTGGGGAGGAGGGGAGGGCGAAGATAGAATTTTGGCTTCTGTCACATCAGCATGGTGAGATACAGGGGTGTTCACATCATGGAAGCCAAATACTCTGACTTCCTCATCTGAATGTCAACCCAGGCATATGGCAAAGTCAGCTTTCAAGAGGAGTAAGCTTCAAGCAATGAACAACTTCAACATACTTTGTGCAATGCAAAAAAAAATTAGTTTAATTTAATTCTGGTGAGTTTTAACATTTTTTTTTCTGTTCCAAGCAGCAAGTTGTAGATTCAAGCTGGAAATAATACACCTTAGTTCAGAACAACATTCGCTTGTATTTTCAGTCAGTTTAGGGTTTAGATGAAAATAATGTGTTTTGTTGTTCTTCTTGTTTTAAATATTGTGGCTAGAATTATTACTCAATAATCTCTCCCAAAATGAGCACGTCTGCTTAGTGAAAATCAAATGCTAGGCGCCAGAGACACAGTTCAGCAATCAAGAGCTTTTGTTACTCTTTCAGAACACCTTAGGTCAATTTCCAGCACCCACAAGTGTTGACTGAGATTTGTTGACAGAAGTTTCTGTCCCACCAGGTCCTACATTCATTTAGTCCCAAATAAACTCAAAGAGATCTACATTAATTATAAACTGATTGGGCCGTTATCAGGCTTCTTATTAACTCATATAACTTATATTAGCCCATAATTCTTGTCTGTGTTAGCTATATGGCTTGGTACCATTTTCGGTGAGGTAGTCACATATTGCTTTCTCTGTGTCTGGATGATGACTGCAGACTGACTCTTTCTCCTCCCAGAATTCTCCTGTTCTCATTGTCATGCCTCTTCTTCCTGCCTGTTTTTCCACATGTACTTCCTGCCTGGCCACTGGCCAATCAGCATTTTATTAAACAAGTACAAGAAACAAATGTTTACAGCGTAAAACCATTGCCCCACAGCACACATGGTGGCTCACAGGCATAAGTGACTGCATGTCTCTGTTGCCTGGCAGTGACGTTCTCATGTCTATTGAATCTGACACTATGGTGAAAATCTAACTTTCAGTTGAGCTTGGTAGAGCATCATCTACTCCCAGCACTAGGCAGGCTGAGGCAGGAGAATCTTTGGTTTCAGCTTGGACAGCTGTGCTGGCTATGGTTATGTCACCTTGACACAAACCAGAGTTACCAGAATGGAGGGAATCACAACTGGGAAAATGCCTCCATGAGAATTGCTGTAAAGAGTTTTCTTAATTAATGACTGATGTCGGAGGGCCCAGCCCATTGTAGGGGGTGCCGTCCCTGAGCTGATGATCCTGGGTTCTATTAGAAAGCAGGCCGAGCAAGCCATGATTAGCAAGCCAGTAAGCAGCATCCCTCCATGGTCTCTGCCTCAGCTTGTGCCTCCAGGTTCCTGCCCAGCTTGAGTTCCTACCCTCAGTGCTTTTGATGGTAAACTGTTTGTTATATGGAACTGGGAGTAAACTAAACCCTTTTGTACACAAGTTGCTTTTAGTCATGGTGTTTCATCATAGCAATAGTAACCCCAACCAAGATGGGGGCTTTCTAATATGTCTCAAAATGATTAACGTACCCAGTACTTAGGTTTAGTTCCAGGGTCACAAAATAGAAGTTAACAAAGCAAAGCAAAGCCAAATGTAACTTCTGATCCTCCACTTTTCTGGAAGTGCAAATTGTTTTCAGATTCTTGTTTATTTCTTTCAATATATAGGAAATAATTGATCTAATATTTTTTTATCGACTGAGTCATAGGGAAACATAAAAGAATTATAGAGCTGCTGTTACGTAACTGGCCTCAATCCCATCTTGTACCCTTTTGCTGAGAGAGCAAACAAACCTACGCAAATATGGAAGAAATTAGCCACAGCGCTTCTCAACCCCCGTACTACTCACTCAGAGGAGTGTATTGTTGTGCATGGGGCAGGCTGAGAATGCTGAACATTCTTAAGACAGAGAGAGCCATGCGTTCCCTGCCATGCTACTGTGGGCTTTTTTTTTTTTCTGCTTATAAACTTTTCTTTACGGGAAGGTTTTTTGAAAGTGGTAGGAAGCATTCTGTAGACCCTGTCCGTGAGCCCAGGAGAAATGTGAAAATGGAAGAGATGGGGCAGATTACACTCTGGCTTCATTCAGTTTTCTTGTGGCCAGTCTCATTGCTGCCTTGTTGACTTTATAATGCCTCCACCAAAGGCTGGTTTGCCTTTTTCTGTAGTCTACACCCCATCCTAGTGTAATCCACATTTCGTGGTTTCAGTTTTACTTCCGACTGAATTAAGTACCTACAGTTTAAAATTAATGAAAACTTTAAAACTAGATTTAAATGTATTTGTAGAAAACAGTTTATATCACTCCAAAGTGTTATTCTTCATCCCTCATGTTATGATTTCTTTATGAGTGCCTTTTTCTTTCAAGGAGAGAAACTTCTATATAGCTCATCGGAGAAGTATGGTACATGTCATAACTTGGAATAAGACAGTTTGACTATGACATGTTTGGTTAGTACAGGAAAGAGATAAGGTAAGATAAAGTTACCCATAAAAGTAGAAAGTACATGACACGAGAGCTGGGAATCAAACAAGCCAGAAATAAGATTAATATTTATGTAGATGAAGGGATTTAAAGGCTAATACAACCCAATTACATAACAGAGACAAAATAAGGTAACCCTGGTTATAACATCTTGTAAAGAAGCAGCCAGGTTATATAACTAGACTGCATTTATCAAGTAGCACATTCCACCTACACGACTCTGAAGGAAGGTGGAAGAAGTGAGGAGGAGGGAGGATTTCTAAGGACTAAGAATGAAGAACACTGTGAAGTGTACAGTGTTGCCATCCTGGCAAACTTCAAGGCAGCATCCCTAGCATCCTTCAAAGGCCTTGATTGCATTCGTCTTGGGGTAGAGAGTTCAGTGATGAGGAAGGAACAGTTTGAAAGCTCGGTTAAACAAAGCAGTCATACAAGGAGCAAAGGAAGAGGCGCTAAATAAGAATAGGTTTATGTGGAAAAATCCTGCACATTGGAGAAGCATTATTGGGTGTATAGAGAGGATGTTGTCTGTGTCTTGAGAGATGTATGCACAGGGATTTGGGTTAAGGTAATGATGTCATTGTCACAGACCAGGCTGTGTGTTTTGCTTGTGCAACAGCATCATGGTTAAGTGTAGAAGAGAGGAAGTGAAGGCAATATGGTACCTGGGAGCTTTGTCACCTGACCAGTGGTTACGAGAAGGGCAATAAACAGGGCGGCATCATCCTAACAAACCACCCTTGGGTGATTTCTATTCTGTTTCTTCACTGGGAAACTCCATGTGATGTTTGTGGTTTCTTTAGTATCGGATCTGATACAGCAGTAACTCTTGTTGAAAGGGCGTGCATTTCTAACGACTTGAGTACACACCAATTGGAAAATTAAAATCCCAGCCAACTTTCTTGTTTGTTCCCTACGGTTTTCACCACATTAGGTTGTTGAAATATTCAGGGAAACATCCTCTTACCAAATGTACCAGATACCGACTCCTTAGCGTCTTTGGATCATCTCAGAGTTGCGGTGACAAATTTTGCTGAAGGAAACAAATTTAACGTGTGCCTGCTCAATGAAATGCCACCGTTGAAGCTGCAGACAGTGTGTGGCCGTTCTGTCATCACTGCCTTTGTGCTGCCTGGGTGCCTGACAGCCGGTGATGAGCAGCAGGGCCCACGTCCTCATTCCTCATGGAAGTTCGCACTCATGATAGCATCTGGCTAGATGGAAAAGAGCAAGCCAAAGCAAACCAGGGACAGTGATCATGGAGCGCCTCCTACGAGACCGGATCCTGGCTGATCCCAGTCAGTGACATAGCTGGACATGGGCTATGGAGATGGCCAGGAACAGGGAAAATGTCACATTTGGAAGCAACCTGACATGTTTGTTAGATAAATTAAAATTTAACAAAGTGAATTGGATAGTAATTGAATTCATTCTTACAGACTTTGGAGATAATTTAGTCATTTCACAGTATTGCTGGTTATTTTATGTCAGCCTTCATTTGGCTGGTAGGAATAGCATTGGCCTACTTTGAATTTCAATTTAAAGGTTAGAGGTGAAATTGGCCAGAATAAAATTTTTAAAAACACCTTGATGGTTATTAATTTTCTTTGTTAAAACAGGGACTAGATTTTACATATACCTCCTTTGGCAACAGTTATTCACCAGTAAATGTTTATGCTGGGATCAGTGGCCAGGTCCCTGGCCATCTCGACAGGCCTTCGATCGTGGAAAGTCCGGCCTGACTGTTGCAAAGCATCCATCCTGGGAGCTTTCCTCTGCAAGAGACCCGATCTCATGGGCTGATGAAAAGACCTGGCTCTCCTGAGTTTCCTTCAGTGAAACTTTGTTCAAAACTCTTTTAGAACATTGAGTTTTGGGACCAGTGGCAGGTTACATGTAAGAAGTTGATTTCTGGGGGATTTCAAGGGCTGTGTGAATTCCTGTTTAAAGAGAAGGTGAGAAGATAAACCGTTCCGAAAATGGGATGGTACAAATCATGTGTGCTGTGGCCCAAGATGAATTCGGATTACATATTATCATACTTGGACAAACTGTTATCTGAGCCGTACTCAGACAGCAACAGGTTGTAGAGGAAAGAGCAGAGAAGACCCCAGTGTGTAGACCATCAAATGTGTGTCCATCACTAACACTGGTGAAAGTAATCGAAAGGGAGGCACAAGGCGGAGGTCATCATGGCCTGGTTAGCAAGCGTCAGGAAATGGGATGAACACCTACGGTGGATGGATGCAGGAGCTTATTCAAATGGTGAGGGGTCACTGTTTGTCAGTCTTTGTCTTTTGAAGCGGGGCATTTTAAAGCATTTGTTTATAGACACATGCACACATGCATCCACAGACAGGCACACATCATGTAATGAATAAAATAACAACGGAAGCATCAGCTAAAGAAAACCCTTTTGTTCTTACCACCAGCCGTAACCTTCATTAATGCTGTTCTCACATTGCTCCGTCTTTGAGCACACATACAGTTGCATACATAGAGGAAACATAGAGAGTTTTATAAGAGTGAGGTTGTTCTTTCTGAAGTCTTAAAATGCTAGTTTTACGACTGATTTCCGTCCTAAGGTACATAAAGCCTCTATGGCATCTCTTTTGTTCCATCTGATCCCATGTCTTGGTCTTGTGACCTGTGTCTTGTTTTGGTACACCGTGCATGCTTAAAGGCTTCATGTTGTCCTGGACTCATGTCTCTGGTGTTGGATTTTTGCCAACACCACATCCAAATGTGGTTTGTGCTCTCCTCCCGCCACACACCCTGGCTTTGTACTCTTAAATCCTTTGTCTCGCTTATTTTCTACCTTGCCTCGGTTCCACTCCCAAAGTCTCTAAGTATGAGACTATTGAAAGAGCCCCACTGAGTGTACCGTATGTGGTCTCTGTCATGGTAGGGAGTGCAGCTTGATATACTATTCTTGGATCACTTTGCAGCCATTGCTTCATGGCCTTCTTGCTAAGGGTCATGCACAGCTTTGAGAAGGATTTGTTCTTTCCCTTGGATAAATTATTTGCTTTTCATGCTTGGATGAAAACAAAACAAAACAAAACAAAAAAATTCCCTCCCCCACCAAAAAGTGAAAAACTCAAAAAACTTCTTTGTTTTCCTAGGATGTTTTACATGGTTGCTTTACCTCCTCTTCATCTTACTTGGACAGTGCTTCTGAAACATTGTGCCTTCTTCAATAAAAGATTGTTGAAGCCGGGCAGTGATGCTGCACACCTTTAATCCCAGCGCTCGGGAGGCAGAGGCAGGCAGATTGCTGCGAGTTCAAGGCCAACCTGGTCAACAGAGCTAGTTCCAGGACAGGCTCCAAAGCTACAGAGAAACCCTGTCTTGAAAAAAAACATATTGGTGAAGAAACTTCTTTCCTTTGTCTGAGACCAGAGTGTTTACATCTATAGGCTATGGTTTGATATGGTTTGAGAGCTGGGTGTTTTCATTTTGTTTGTCTTCTGGAGGGAGACTAGAGGGGCTACCAATGCCATACAGGTTTTGGGATGAGGTCTATGTGTCTCTGTGTGTGTTTTCTTTGAAACATCCCAAATGTATTGGATTTACATAATAGTGTGCAATATGTAATAGGTATGCACATCCATGACCATGTGTATGCTTGTGTGAGTGCCTCTGTGTGTGTTTGTGTGTGTGTGTGTGTGAGAGAGAGAGAGAGAGAGAAAGAGAGAGAGAGAGAGAGAGAGAGAGAGAGAGAGCGCTAAATTCAGTGACTCCCAGCTAAAAATAAATCTAAAAAAAAAATCCAGAAATAATTTTTATTTTCTTAACTATCAGAGTTACTATATCTGGTCAAAGTCTATTAGTCCTGTCTTCATTATAGCGATTTTTCTCATTTTTAAATGTACTCTTCAGGGCAGTTTTTAAGGTTTCCTTTACTTTCTACCTTGAAAATCTTGACAGTGACTGAGTCAAGGTTAGGAGGTCATTTCTGCTGCCCTGGAAGCTGTTGTTGCTTGTGCCTGGAAGAGTGCATGCCTTAGCTCAGCTGATCTTGTTAAGAGGGTGTTTAGCTACACACCCACCGGCTTCTGTGTCTGTTCTTTCATTTTCTTCTTCTTCTTTTATAAGCTTTCAGTTCCTGTTAGTGTGGAGAGCACACCATCCCTTTCCTTTTCATTCCTCATTTACGTGCTGAATAAAAAATGAACATTCACAACTCACTGACTTTCTTTTTATTGGGAAGTTCTTTTTTTCCCCTCTCTTGACTTATTTTTTTCCTTGCTTGGATGTTTATAAAACCAAAGAGAGAGTGAGAACATTCAGATAGGATGGGCTATCCAGATTGTTTAAAAACAAAACACAACGCCAGCATCGTCAATGTTTTGAAAGCAAAACTTAACAAAAGAGTAACTAAAATAGAACACCCCTGACACATTAGTGTTTGCCACCCCCAAAGCAGGTAGGCCCACAGCAGGTCAGCATCCTACTTGACTTCCAAATGCCACTGATTGGTCAAGGTGCCATTTTTTTCTGTGAGTAAACAGTATTTCCAGGTAGGAACAATTAAGTACAACATTGAGTTTTCCTGTTGTGTGCTTGGCTGCCCATCGAGTGTTGTTTGAAGTATCTGCCTCAATGTGGTTGTAAAAACAACACGAGCAAATGCATGGAAAGGCGTAAAGAGCCACTAATAAATATTTTCTCCTCCTGATGGTGTTATTATATCATCCTGGGGAAAGTTTCATGGGGGAAGTTTTCTTAGTAGTATTCTGTTTAATATCGTAAGTGCCTTACAAGAAAAATTTGGATACTGCTTAAAGTATAGATTATTGTGGCTTTACTGGTTAGTGATTTGAGTAAGGTCCAAGGACAGAGTTCCCTCAGGTTCATCTTTCATACATTTCTACCAGTAGTCTTAACCTGTTACCAGGCGCATGGCAGGAAGGACGCTCTGTGAAGTCCGGCGTGTATGGGACACACTGCGGGCGGCACGGAGAATGGGGGTGTATAACTACAGATGTCGAAGTTGACCATACCCTGTGCAGGTCACCCCTCATCGCATTGTGTTTTCCAGAGAGTTTTCTTCCCCTTTGTACTTGGAAATGGAGTGTGAGTCATTTCATATGAAGTATATATGATGACGAGGCACACACAAAGGAGAAGACATTTGGAATTGTGGCTTCCACAGTATAGGTTGATTTAATCAAAAGATTACGGTGCTTGATGTTTGCTTTGAGTTTATGTTATTGCACTGTTTTACAGCATCCATACCACTCCTTATACTCCTGACCTGTGCCTCTGACCCCGAGCATCCATCCCTGATCGAGAGTCTCAGACCCTTAACTCAAACCCACTGAGTCACAACTTGCATGTTACAAAATCTCACATATATCCATGAACATCAGTATTTGCTGTTACAGTGCTCGTGTGGGTGGGACTTTCTTCATGGCGAAAGCTATAATCTGAAAGAGAAATGCGGGTATAAATAGTCTCTAAATACATTAAGCTGATGTTCCCAATTCACATGGAAACTTTGTAGAGCTGGTAGTGTGGTGGCATCAGCCTGGAATCACAGCCCTCAGGAGGCTGAGATGGGAGAGCCACTCCTTCAAGGTCAGCCTGGGCTACCAAAAGAATTCTAAGGCATTTTGAGCTACAGAGTAAAAACACAGTGTCAAAATAAAGTAATAAAAAAGACGATTCAAGACCAAGTACCTGTTTTATTTTATTTTATTTACCTAATGGGTTGTTAAAAATATGAGGAGATGACTATCTCTATGCTGTTTAAGGCTAAGAAATAAATACTGGAATTAGTAGGAGTTAGGAATTAGGTGAGGGCGAGAATAATCTCTGCAGGGTTGAAATCATGGATCTAACAGACACTTTTATCTTTTGTGCCCAGCAGGATAATTCAAAATTGACCCAAAGCGGAAACAATTCTAAGTGCCCTTCCACAGATGAATCCATAAATGAAGTAGGATATATATTCAGGGAATATTATCAAAGTTTACAAAGGAATTTTTACGTTGTGATATGGCATCCCCTCACTGAGTAGTGTACTTAGGGTTTGGGCATGAGTCAGTAGATTTATGAGTGACCCTGGGAACTTCTCAGTTCCACAGAAGAGAGCCACACTGATGGCTTCTTAATTTGGTGAAGTTATTAGGAAGTGAGGAAAACTAGTAAGAGGGAGTTGGTTGGAGGAAGTAGTCAAGGGAGCATACTTGCATGGCATGTCTGATCGGCAGACCTTTCTTCTTGTTCTTAGTGTGTCTCCTCACTGCCATGAGTTGAGCAACCTCCCCATCACATCCCCAAATCACGATATTATGGCTCATTTCTAGCCCAAAGCACTGTATGCTGTTGACTCTCATGGAAGTCAGAAGTCAACTGGAAACTCGGATCCAAACACCTCTTTTCTCTTATAAGTTGATTCATATATTTGCAACAGTAATGAAAACCTAATGCAGGAATGGAATTCTGATAATTTCTAGTATGTAGATGAACTTGAAGACATTAGGATAAAGGACAGAAGTATGATTCTACATATATGAAGTTCTAAAAAATTTTAATTATAGAATGGAAATTAGAAACTATCGTTTGATGATTCCAGAATTCCTATTTGGGATGGCCACATCATGTTCATGGCTATACAACAATTGTAAATGACTCAGTGCCACTGAGTTAAATATATACTGTAAATCCTGAAAATAGCATTTTATGTGATTTTTCCATATACAAACATAGAATGTCCATGCAAAGTATCGTTACATAGTTACATCAGCAATTATACCACATATAATCATGATAAACTTCTCCAAGGTGTTACTTGGAGAGGGTCATATACAAAATAATACACAGAATTAAATGTAGGCAGCTCATTTAGATAAAAGACAGCAAGGCACAATTCAAACAGGTATATAAGAAATGCAATGAAACTGAGTAAAGACATCAGGAAACTACATGACTAATGATCACCCCAATTGTCATTATAGAGCCGTCATCCAGTAGCTGATGGAAGCAGATGCAGAGATCCACAGCTAAGCACTGCACTGAGCTTGCTGAGTCTAGTCAAAGAGTGGAAAGAGGGATTAAATGAGCAAAGGGGTCAAGACGATGATGGGGAAACCCACAGAGACAGCAGACCCGAGCTAGTGGGAGCCCACTGACTCAGGACTGACAGCTGGGGAACCTGCAACGGACTGAACTAGGCCTTCTGAATGTGAGAGAAAGTTCTGTGGGTTGGGCAGTCTTGGGGCCACCGGCCATGGGACCAGGATTTATCCCTAATGCATGACTGGTTTTTGGAGTCCATTCCCTATGGAGGGATACCTTGCTCAGCCTAGATACATGGAACAGGGGCTTGATCCTACTTCAAGTTGATATGCCAAACTTTCTTCCTTTCTCATGGGAGTCCTTACTCTTTCTGAGGACTAGATGTGGGGGTGAAGTGGGAGGAAGGTGGGCTGGGAATGGGAGAAGGAGGAAGGGTAACTGTGATAAAATGTAAATGTATATATGCAAAATGAGAATAATAAATTGAAAAAATAAAAAAATTAGAAAGAGCAACAACAAAAAAATCCAAACCAAAAAAAAGAAACAAGAAAAAGAAAAGAAACCAATTAAAACAGAAATAAAAGCAAAGAAGACTTATAATAATTCATAGGTGTATTAGTTCCTGTTCTGTTGTTATAACAAAAGTACTTGAGTCAGGACACACTTTAAAGAGAAGATGCTCATTTAACTTACAATGCTGCTAACAACAAAAATCTTGATAGCATGGTGCTGGACATGGAGAGATGGAATAGGAACCAACCACATATAGTCAAGGCTGGATGTATAGTGTGGGTTCACTTTGATGTACTCTGCTGAGAATTAACACTTTCTAAAAAAAGTTGTGTTAATCTCTTCTAATGGTGATGTCTCCAGTAATATAATTACCTTATACTTTGTACAGGTTCTACCCCTCCATCCTACCATACAGGCAAGCATGCCTCCAGCAGCCATATCCAGCATAGCAGTAGGTGTGCGGCTTTCATTAATTAGTTTCAGATGTGCACCAAGAGTGCACAAGACGGTGCTTCGGGAGTCTGACAGAATTCTCTCTCTTGATCTAGGTACTTACCCTGTAATGGTTTTGAAAATATGTGTGTGCATTATATACCACAGTACTTCTGGTAGAAATAGTGATTCCACGAGGATGTAATGGGAGAAGGGGGCGTAGCAGAGCTGTTTCCTTTAACCTTAAGCCATTGCCTCGTTTGTTAAAACCGTAAGTTCCATTGTATTTACATTTTCAAGTAAAATTGTCCTACCAGGAAATCATCAAAAGTTCTGAACTAGATTACAGTAACAAATTTTCATTTATACGTATTCAGTTTATGTATAGATTCCAGAAAATATAAATGTTTGCTTTGCACAATTGTGTTAACAAATACCAGAATCAAATCTGGGTTTTTCCCAGAATCCATAATTTTTTATTAAGTTGCAGTTTGGTACTCTGCCTTTTGGCTGAGAGCATTAAGTACAAAATATTTAATTATTTGAAATGAAAAGGAAGCCATATGTAATCATGCCCACCTTTACTTCCAGCACTCGAGAGGCAGAGTCAGGTGATCTCTGTGAGTTCGAGGGCAACCTGATCTACAAAGCAAGATCCAGGACAGCCAGGGCAGTTACACAGAGAAACCTGTCACAAAAACAAACAAACAAGCAAGCAAAGAAACAAAACCAAGCAAGAAGAAAAAGGGGGAAAGGGGAAAAATTCTTTTTGAAAGTGGAATCTGTTTGGCCAGAGTGTAGGTGAAAGCAGAGCCGCAGGCATCCCTACAGAGGAGCTGCCTACCGCTCAAATTAACTTCCTTGTTCAAATTTTACATTAAATTTCCAGATTTAAAATGTGGCTCAGGGCTCAGATCAGAAAGCAGGAATCACTGTGCAAGGTTAAGCTGCTGAAGGTACCCCTGGCCCTGGCCCCTTGTGCGGCTTGTTCTCTCCTGTGTCCCTGCCTTGTTTAGATATCCAACTTCAAAAGGATAGGAAAGTTCATGGTCTTTTTACTCTCAATTTCAAAAGCTCCTGTGGGAGTGATGTGGAATTTCAAATCATGTGAGAATTTGAAGAGACAGTGTTAAAACTTACATTTACCACCCGAAGAAGTGTCGTGTTTGGGAGTCTATGCCTCTGCTCATTAGGGATTTTCCTCTTGGGCCTGGTGGTCTTTTGGGGGCAGGCTCATGGTCAGTTGTTGGACACCATTCTTTATCATGATCATTGGATCTGTAATGTGTCTACAAAAGGACGGTGTCATGCAGGTAAGCCTCAATAGCCTTTAGAGCCCTCCTCTCCTGTTTGTACAATTGTTCGACTAATTTATTCTTAGCCATTTAAAATATGAATGCAGTTTTTAGAGTGCTCAGCCCTGAATGGGATGTCTTTACTGCACCCCTCCTCTCAAGGTTCAGGGATCTGTGCAGAACAGGGGAGTTAGAGGTTATGGACGGCTTTAAGGAAATAGCATTGTCCAGCTACAACAGGATGGGTCCCCATATGAACTCAGAGTCTGTGACCACATGCACAAGACCTACACATGCTCAAGACAAAGCAAAACTTTGACAGAGAGGAGGGAGAAATGGGCACAAAGTCCCACCTCAGAGAAGAAAATACTTATAAGTGATGACATCTAGGAAAATTCAGTCTTTTGGATTACTATAAATTTTTATAATATGAATAAAGAAGCATGTATAGGTAAAGATATGTTTAAATATCTCTAGATATTGGAATTCTTGCATTAGCATTTCAAATTTCATATTTTGTGGTTACTATATTACAGTGGCTTTTTAGCAATTAAGGTGACAGCAATGATTTCTCAGAATGTTATACCTATTTGTAGATAATGCACTTTTACAAACAAAGCAAGTAAACCTTGGGAGTCAGCTGCCTGTGGAGCTTTGAAGTTTGGTGTCACTGGTCTTAGCTCTAATACAAAGGAGAGCACATGAAAATGAAGCAGACGCAACCCAGAGTACAATTCTGACTTCTTCTTCTGTTCCTGATTCTGACATTTATTGTTCTGTCAGGTTTGAGGTTATACAGCCGCATGGTTAAACTTGGGTTAGGTCAGCTGACCGTGTTGAACAAAGACAGCTCCTTGGCTCTCAGGTTTGTTCCTTTGCATTTAAAATTTTATTTGGGAGGCACTGAAAGGATAAGGCCAGTTTTGTCCACTCCTAAGATCTTTGAAAAGAAGTTGCGTTGTCGCCCTTCTTCCACACTTTGGTCAAGAGTGTGATCTTTTTATGTTGTGTCAGCAATCAAAAATGATGGAAACACCTGGAGGAAAAACACCGACATGTTTTATTGCCCAACTCTACTTCGTGTTTAAAAGAAATAATCACACATGGAAAGGGGGGGACGTCAGCTAAAAGGTTGTGTCATGGTGGTAGTGGTTATGGGTTTTAACATTTTAGTTCATTATTTTTACTGTGAGCCTCCCAGCTGGGGTTTGTCCCAGGAATTTTCAGTCAGATCTCTTATTCTTCCTTTAATGTATTTTCTCCTATGAAGTTAACAAGATAGGACATTTTGGAAGAGTTCGTGTTAGGTATCACTCTGTCTCTGCAACATGGGTCACGCATGTTGTGGTTAGCAGCTCTAGGCATCCCACGCTGTTCCTAGGCGCACGAGTGAGAGGAGCTATGGTCCCCATGGTATGTGGTCTGGACTCTCTGTGCTATGCTGCTGGTCTCAACCTTAGCTTCTCCCTCATGACCCAAGATGGTTGATTCAGCTTCAGCACAGTTGTCTCTTAGGAGCATGAAATGGAAAGAGAAGACAGTCTCCATGTTGCCAAAGGCCACACGTATCACCTCCGTTGCAATTTCATTAGCCTGTGCTCAGTCACACAAAGGGTACTGGGACATTTCATCTCATTTTTATAGCCATGGAGCTAACTAAAATTGGAAGTTCAGTTTGTACAGGAAGAAAGGAAGACTTGGGTTTGGAGGTCCTCTGACAGCCTGACACAATTCATAAAACTGTAAAGAAGAAGATAAATGGCGTCTATAAAGTCTCCACTTAAAATAGCCACTTTTGAGTTTTGGCATACTTCCTTCCGTTGCTGAATGTAGAATTGAATTACACTGTAGAGCGTTTTTTTACTACTCTTGTTTAATTTGGTCAGATATCCCAAACATCTCTTCATTACTTAAGGTCCATCAAAATACTACTTTAATATCTGCATGATACTGTATACTATGTGTATATATGCATGTATCATATTTCCCCAAGTTCATACTTTTCACTCTGTTGATTTTTAAAAACATAACTGTTTCAATGAATTTCTAAGATGCTTAACGTGGAGATAAAATGAATATTGAAGTCTTTTATTATATTTTTCAAGTTGAGGCATCAGAAATGTATGTGCTAAATGGGCATTGGTGGCACACACTCCAGAACAGGCGAGGCTACATAAAAATCCTTGTCTTGATAAAAAAAAAAGGAAGAAGGTAAAGAAAAATATATACTGACATACCAAGTTATACTTCAAAACTTCATAGTTGTGTCTAAGGACATACAGCACACACAACGCTCTCCCCATACTTTGATAGTACTTGCTTGTTTGTTTGTTTGGTTGGTTAATTTCTCAAGGCAGGGTTTCTCTGTGTAGCCCAGCCTTGAATGTCCTGGAACTCCCTCTGTAGATCAGACTGGCCTTGAACTCACAGAGGTCCACCTGCCTCTGCCCCCCAAGTGCTGGGGTTAAAGGTGTGGGCCACTACCTCCAAGCTGACTAGATAACATTTTAATATGAATTGTTATTTGAAAGTTAACACTAATTTTATATTATTGTTTCCATTCTGTTTCATTTTGATCACCATCGAGCCTTTAAAAGAAGTTCTTGGCAATTTGTACATCTTGCTTAAAATTTCTCTATATCACATTAGTCTATTTCAATAATGAATTTGTGAAAATTCTACAAGGAAGAGACAGTTCGTCGTTGAATATATTTTCTTTCCTAACTTAGCGGGAGCCTTCTGTTTCAATAAACAATTGTTTGTGTTCCTAGAAACAGTACCTGTTAATATATGTGGCACAAATACTTGCTTGTCCCTAGCGAGAAATCAGGAACTGCTTGTCTGAGTGGTGATTTGAAAACTGAGCAGTTTGGTCCTTACCACTTGTTACTGGTCCACTGCTCACTGCCGGCCTTGGCTTATTTGGAGCAAATCATTCTCATTTTGGCCTTAGTTGTTTCTTGACTGACCAGCACATGTTGTTCAATGATAAGTGTGAGTGCGATCATGTATGCTATACTTCATAGCTCATGAGTGAAGGGTGCATTCTGACTTTGCTACACAGGATTCCATATGACTGTTATTGCCCATCTTAATTCCCCGCTGCCTTCTGTTTGGGGTCTGAGGCATTATGGCACTGGAATTAGATGTCTTTGTAAGAAATTGTTGTGTTTTTTTTTTATCATGCCAAAGGATGCTCTTTTTTCCTCTTGAAATAGAAAAAGGCTCGACTCAGTCTGTGATGAACAGATACTAACAAAAAGATTCTGGAATCCAGGGAAGCATATTAATCCCACAGACTTGCCATATTTTCTTCCACTCTGCTCCTGACTCTTGTTTCTGTGGTTTTTCACCTTTTGCTCTGGACTGCAGTTCAGGGCTACAGTCTCTTCTGCCTGTTTGTTCTGGGTCGGTGTAAAAGGTTTGCCCCCACACTTGCTGGCTTGCTTTTCCTTTTTGTGTTTGGATAGTTATGCGTGCACTTTCTAATAAATGTGTTAGGTTTGCTCTGGCATTTTCTTTCTCTCCTCTGTTGTCCTAACCTGCCCAACCCTTGTCTAGTTTCTGTTGATATCCTGGCCCCTTTTTCTCTTTCTATGGTTTTATCTTCTGGTTGTTTACAGAGCTCTTACTTCAGGAATTTATTGATTCTATAAACCAGATATGCTGCTTGTGTGTGTCACAGTAAATATTTCTCTTAAACGTCTGATCTTTCTTTTGTTCTTATAAATATAGGTAGGCAGGTGGACAAGTATCATTAGGGATTAAACTTATACTTTTTTATTCCTTGTGTAATAAAACATATTCATCCTTGAGCAAGGGGACATTGATGAAGTAGGCTTGATATTTGACCACATATGTAAACTAATAATGACTGAAAATTTGAACCTTTCACATCTCATCCAATGTTTTTGTTTCCTCTTTAAAGAAGCCATTCTCACTTTAACCTGGAATAGATGGTAAGTCCATGTGTTCATATTGCTAGTGACTACAGGAACAACTGTCTAAATCAACTAACTGTTTAGATTGGCCTCTCTGCTGACAGTAGGGAAGTGACTTCATTGAAATGAAACTCCAAATCAGGAAGTTGGTCCCAAATACATATTTTACAAAACTAGACCACTCTAGATGAGCAAGCTGCTTCCAGGGCCCACTGCCCACTCCCGTCCTCTGTGGGGGTCCTAGTCCTAGGATGCTGCATTCTGCAAGAGGTACTTTAACCATAGTGTACTTATTTCTTGAGAGGGACTCAAGAAATACTTCATGATGTATATGTATATATATATATATGTGTGTGTGTGTGTGTGTGTGTGTGTGTGTGTGTGTGTGTGTGTGTGCAGGCAAAGCACTTGCACGTAAAGGAAAATGAATAAATCTAGTTTCTAAGAAAGAAATACTGATGACAATTCAAGGTAAAATTAAGATGAAGTTGAAAATCCCGGTAACTCAATTAGAAAACTCAAGGGAAATCCTTATCAGTAGACAGAAGATAGGCTATCAGAACTTGAAGATAAAATATAGCCACTCAAACAAAGAAAATAAAAGTATTAAATAAATTCATGAAAGTAATGTACATGGACTGTAGTCCACCATGAAAAAGACCAAGCCTACATATTGATATAGATGAAGGAGAAGAATCTTGGGTCAATATAATAGATCTTTTGACATTGATAAGATCATAGAAGAAAACTTCCCCAAATCAAGGGAATTGTACAGATTGATCATTATTAAATGATTATGCAGATGTAAGAAACACAGAATACCAAATAGGGCCGGAAAATAAAATCCCCATGGCATATGGTAGTTAGGATAGAGAAGATACTGAACATAGCATGAGAACAGTCCCAAGTCATGTGTAAAGGGGAGCCTGTCAAAATAACAGCTGAGTTCTCAATGGACAGTCTTCACAGAGGGGGTTCAGAAAAGTGTTTGAAAATGAGGAGTATGTTCTCACATGCCATCGTAGGGAATAAAGCCCAGTTTGGGTCAGTGTCAGTCAATAGGTGGCATGTGCTGTTTGATCCTCATCAGACTTCTTTGTGATTTAATAGCAAAAGCGACTTTGGTGATTCCTGACATCATATATTCGTGTGCACTTCCACCTCCCAGGAGAGCCGGTGATTTACTGAGTTTGGCCTGGGATGCGGCTGTTTTTTAGGTAGGTTCCTCAGAATTGAGAACTGCTAACAGTTCAGGGGACAGGACGTCCACTGTGCAATGGTTCCTAACATGTGAACTATCTAAGGTTTTTTTTTGTCTATTTCTCATTTTTTGATCAGTTGCTAATTAATTAAACCCTTAGTGATTGTCTGTTTCATGTTAGAACTCTAAGACTGCCAAGCTCACTTTGTTATTCATTATTTGTCATTTTTTTATATTAAGGAAAGGATCTAAGGTTTTTCCTTTTCCTTTCTGTTCTATTCGCAGCCTTTCCAGGTTCCCTGTTTTTCTTCTAAGTGTGTAACAACGTGGCTTAAAGAAGTGAAAGTCTCTTTTAGTACTATATGTATACATGTTCAGTCATAGAACCTCAACATGGGTATTCAGTTACATAATTTTCATCATTTAAGATTTTAACATTTCACTTTTAATTCGAGGTACTGTGATATTTTTGTGATAAATGGCATTCAAATGAGTATAATTTCTTTAGAAATCAAGTTAATTTTTGTAATATCATTTATCAAATAAATCTTATCTGTTCACGAATGACTTTCTTTAGCCTATTTCTCAAAAGATGACAATGCAGTGATCAATACATATGCTTAATGTTTGTTCTCATACATGTATAATTACATAACTCTGCAATATCGAAGAATATTTCAACAATAAAATATACGAATTTGTACATTTGTAAATATAGTTAGCTTCGTGTTTCAGGGGTATTTAGTAACAGAAAATCTATGATTAGAGAGAATAAAGGAGGTGAAGGGCCATGAGCATATTGAAGACAGCTACAACCCTGATATCTCATCTTGTCCCCAGGAGGCTTTCTGAGGCAAGTGAGGGGGGGGGAGGGATGGAGAAGCAGATGGTGCCTGTGGCTGGCAGTCGATGGTTCCTGCCGCGATGGAAAGCAATTACTCAGTACCAGTCCCCTGGGCAGCAGATGACAAGGCAAGCTTGTTCCCTGCATTCATCTATACAAGGTGTAATAATTAAGCCAACAGAATCATAGTGTCCGCCTGATGGGTGTACCGAGAATCAGCAGGGACCCTCTTGACTTGTTCATCACCGCCACATTACCTCCACAGACTAGTAATTACTCAAGGGGTTTATGGCATTTACATGTGACAATAGTCTTTGTGTAGTACCTTGAAGGGCCAGTGGGCCAGAGAAACCCAGTTTATAACCAGCGGAACTTAAGCAGTGAGGCTTTGGTATTTTTCTCAATACCATCCTTAGGAAAGATTTCACAAGGCAGGGAAGAAGATGGAGATACATGTTAGTGTGATCCACCGTGCTGTCTGTCATCAGCACTACCTTATTGAATGCTCTCTAAACAGGAAGACTTTTCTGTTGGGAATATAACTGTCTAGTCTTCGTCTCCCTTTGATTCAGGGTAGTGATCAGAGACAGCACCAGAATGGCTCTCTTAACCAACATATTTAGAATGTTTGGCAAATCTTGAAGCCTGTGCCTCAGTGTTGCCCTTTCTGCTCTTTTCTCCCCATTGTTTGGCAAATGTAAATTGGAATTTCGTCTTTTATTACCCGGATTGCTCTTTTTTTTAAAATTTTTGAAGTGTTAGGCATTGAAACAGACACTGTGTATGCTAGCCAAACACCTTCCCAGTGAGTCACATCCCAGGACCAGCTTCTTCTTCTTGAGGAAGACTACAAAGAGATGAGAAGTGGTTGTTGGTCTCAAGATTGGGAACTCTTTTCCTGGGATGCTGGTAGGAAAAGAAAATCTCAAGAGAAGAAGGAGAAGGAGGAGGAGGAGAGTGTGATTAGGATCTCATACAAGGGAGCTGCTTTCTCAAGAAAAAGACCAGAACTAATTAACCACCTCAGCTTAATCCCGCATGTTGCTCTGGTTTGTAAACTACAATTCATAGTCACTGTGTTGTAAAACAAGATGACTATCCTGTGAATCCCTGCCTACCAGCAACTCCCCACTGCAAGGATGTGAACACAGCCTTTTAGGCATCCCCAGACAAGGTGGCACTTTAGCTAGAAACTGTCCTCCAAAGTGGAGCACAGGTACAAGCTGCTTACATCAGTTATAGGACGGGTGTGACAGAAAGACCAGGAAGGAACATCGATGTGACAACTATTATTATAGACTTCATCCTCTTGCTCTTGTCAGAAGAATTTTCTACCTCCTTCTCTCTTTCTTTGTCTCATAACTTTGTTTTGTAGTCAGAGCATGTATCATATTTGGAAGCAGATCTTTTATGTGATTTTTTTTCTCTGCTCTATGGCGTTCCGTAAACTTCATTGCTCATCTGTGCTGCATCTTCATTGTCTTCACCGGTGTCTGTCATACACTGAATATCTAGAACTCAAATCATTCAGTGCATGTGGTTATGAGTGCGGGTTGTCTGAGGTAGGACTACAGATCTGTATCTTCCATGTGCCTTTCTGCGGTGCACATTATTGCCATGCCACTGGATCATCTCTGACCCTGGATGTTTGCTTTGGGTTCCCATTCTCCAGTTTTGATCTTTGTGTTTCTCATTCATAAGATAGCTCTTTTTTGAAGTTGGAGTTTTCTCATAGAGGGCATAATTATGAAGTCCATTCCCTTTGCTTCAAGACTAGAGACACTGAGAGTTGATTTCTGCCCCTGAGTTTCCTATAAAATCAAGATGAGACTTGTGGATTTACCTGTGGTTGTGGCTTGTTCAGATCCTTTCCTTTCCCAGCACTTGCCCTCCCTTCCTCCATCTTCTCTGTGTGCTCTGTATATTAATAAAGTGGTTATGACCCTGTATCTCAGCATCTGATTCTGAAAAATCAGGTTGCTGATAATATGTAAAATGTCTGTGAGACAGGCTGGGATCAAATAGTTTTGTGAAAGGAGAAAGTACAACAGAATCAATGTCATGAAAGGACCTGCAGTTGACAATGGATGTACTTAGCTGTTTCTTGGTGATCATTGAAATGTGGTCCTGAGGAAGTACATTAGCTGAGGTAATAATAGCAAACATGGATGGGGGATGCTGAGCTTAGCCAACTCTGCTTGAGCACTTGGCACGTGCTTTGACAGTGTTTTTGAGGCTGTTGTGTGTACAAACCTCCCCCTATGCCTTGTTGAAATGTAGTCTTATTTCAGGTTTGATAGAGGCATTTCAACTCAGATACCCAGGAAAACTGATGGGCTTCTCACCAGGCCATTGCGTGTAGTTAAGAGTTCTCATCTCTTCAAAGTAGATTCTAGTATTATTACCATTTTGCAGATGAGGTACATGGGGCAGAGCAAAGCTAAATAGTTTAGTTCAGGTTATAGAGCTCAAAATGGTTGGAAACCAGGATTTGTGTCTGGCTAGCCTGGCTCCTCTGTGTCTCATTTGGAATGCTGTAATGGAAGGTCTCCACAGAAAGGTGAAGCTTTAAAAGAATGGACCCAGCCAACAAATGAAAGACAAATATCTTTGTGGTGAAACCCAAGGCTAGTGACACCAAGTCATGGGCCAGACACTGACTAACAACTGTGATCAAGTGTGACTCAGAGAGCCTAGACTGTACCTTTCTCTTCCAGCTTTGTGGGATTCCAAATCTATTTCTCTACAGCTTGACAGTGTTTCTGAGTGGCTTAAAAGTAATTAATGACTGAGTGTTAGTGCTTCTGAGAGATGAATGGCAGCAGATATAAATTCTCAAATATCATTTTATTTGCCTTTTTTGATTTTCTAACATGTAACGTAAAATAGCAGGCAACTGGAGATAACTTGATTCATTCTAATTGATTTCTTGGGTCAAATTAGTTTTTCCTATGTGCCCTAGTAAGTAGAATCTTAAAGGCTGAAGTCACACAGTTGAATTTCAGTTCATGAAGTTTTGAAAGTTAGTAGGTAAATAGAAGTCGGTTTTGCTATTGAGATCCATACAGAAAAGAGGGGAATTGGCTGCAGAGTACAACAGAAGACCATGGATGTCTGACTGTTTTTATTTCGGCTCTCCTATGTATCAGTTAGCAGAATACAACAGAAGACCATGGATGTCTGACTGTTTTTATTTCAGCTCTCCTATGTCTCAGTTAGCAGTCAGCACTTTCTATTGCTGAGAAAAAACCACCATGACCATGGTAACTCTTATAAAGAAAACATTTAATTGGGGTGACTTGCTTACAGTTTCAGAGGTTCACTCCATTGTCATCATGACAGGGAGCTTGGCTATCCTGAAACTTTCTCTATAGATCAAGCTGGCCTGAAACTCAGAGACCCACCACCCTCGGTCTTCCCAGTGCTGAGATGAAAGGTGTGCCCCACCACACCTGGCTCTAAACTTTTTTTTAGTTTATTTCACAAATTTGAAACTTAGCTGGAAGGGAGCTTGATCTGAGGTCATCATTCTCTTTATTCCATTTCTTAATTTGCTTATCTCCTTGAACACAGAGTTTAGCTCTATTCTACTTCCACATACCCCTTTGCTCAATCTGTACATGTTGTGTTTTTTAAAAAGATTTTATTTATTTATTTATTTATTTTTAAATATTTTATTTATTTATTACATACACAGTGTTCCAAAGAGGGCATCAGATATCATTACAGATGGTTGTGATCCACCATGTGGTTGCTAGGAACTGAACTCAGGATCTGTGCCGGAGTAGCCAGTGCTCTTAATCACTGAGCCAACTCTCCTGGCCTACATTTTAGATTCTTATTTGCTCCTTTTCATTATAGATCTTTGTTAGAGTTGCTATTAAGATCCACATAACAGAGTCTATACTAGTCCATTTTGAGATTTCTTTTGTCAATGGAATTAATCCCAAACTCTTCACTTTAGCCTTAGGTACACTCTTTGGACAAGGGCAAAAGGCAGCTACTTTCTTCACCAAAATATCACAAGAATGATCTCCAGGCAACATACTAAAATTCTTCTCCTCTGAAACCTCTTGAGGTAGCCCCCCCTACAGTTCATCAAATCACACACAGCACCACTGTCTCCCATGCTCCTACTAGTATGACGTATTAAGCGATACTTAAACATTCCACTGCTTTCATAACCCAAAGTCCAAATTCTTCCAAACAAACACATGGTCAGGCCTATCACAGCAATACCCAGTCTTTGGTACCAACTTCTATTTTAGTTAGGCATTTATTATTGTGAAGAGACACCATGACCAGGGCAACTCTTATAAAGAAAGCATTTAATTTGGGTGTCTATTATCATTATGACAGGGAGCATGAAGCCTGCAGGCAGACATGGTGCTGGAACTGAGAGTGCTACATCTTGTAGGCAGCAGGAAGTTGACTGACTGTCCCACTGATGGAAGCTTGAGCAAAAGAGACTTCAAATCCCACCCCCATAGTTCCACTCTTCCTCCAACAAGGTCACACTTCATAATAGTACCTCTCTCTTTGGGAACCATTTTCTTACAAACCACCCCACCCTAAGAGGAGACTTTGAGATAAGAATTTAAGTGCAGTTACTTTTGGAAAGACAGTTTCAGAAAACTCTTTTGTGCATTAGAGGAGTGAGGGAGAGAGAATGGAAGAAGTCACTGGGGATATGTATTTCAAGTAAGTTGCATCTATCCTGGCAAGCCAAACTGTCTTGGGAATTTTCTAGTAAGTAGTCTGTTTCTTGTACTTCCAACAAAAGAACAAGTCAACTGTGATGGAATTTTCTAGTAGATATTCTGTTTCTTGTACTTCCAACAAAAGAACAAGTCCACTGTGGTGCTTATTCTCCAGTTCCATCAGTCATTGACTTGAGGGGTCTGACATCCCATTCTTGGGCAATTAGTCTATACACTTGTCAGGCAAAGGTAGCAGTGCTTACAGATGGCACTGAAGAAGTCCATGTAGAAATGGGAAATGATGATGGGTTCTGGACATCCCAGCTGAGTTTCCTTTACAATGTCTGAAAGTAAACTGTGTTGCTTTGACCTTTTGTGCACCAGTGATATCCTTTCCTCTCATCCATTCCAAATGCTGCTCCTTACCCTTAATAGAATTCCAGAATCTAGAATATCTTTGCAACAGATCCAGAAAAATCAAGGCAATTGTTTACTTTAACCCTATTTAGGTTTTAAAATATTAACATACATCATAGGTATCAAATGTCTAGATTACAATTATAAATTATAACTGCTGATAAGTATAGACAGCCTAGAACGTATTTGGGGCCTTCATTCATTAAATTATTCAGGGTGTCCTTCACAAATATTTACCTATCAATAATAATTTGAGGTGAGGAGTGAGAGTAAAAGATGCCCAGCCAAACTGAAAATGGAATAGAAGCTTATATTTGCTAGTAATTTTTAATGAACTTAAAATTTAATTTTTAGAATGCCACATTTGTGTTTCTCATTTTAGAAGTGAAGGAGGAATAAGAAAGTATGTTTGGGGCCAACAGTAAGTTGGCTCCTTCCAGTCCAGGGCCTGTAGAATGTCAGCACTTACCTGCCCGAATGGCACAGCACAAACATTTCTGTGGTTTTCCTGGTCTCGCTGTTGTGCTTACCTTGTTTCTTCTCATGGGAAGAAAGTAGAATGACATCATTGTGTTCACCAAGGATCAGGGTTCAAGGAAGGCTAGAGGTCTCCTGGGGTTCTCACTTTGTGATTTTCATAGAAGATCAACTACTTATTACCCTGTTGTCTTAATATCTTCCTTAGAAGTCACATGCATCTGTAGACTTGCCAGATCAGAAAGACAGTTTCAGGATCTGTATCCCTCTTAGCCTGGTACTTTCAGTGTATGTTTATGGCGACGGGAGGCAACTGAGACTCTTCTCCAAGGCAGCAGTCCCTATTGATCCAGATTCCTCCTTCAGACCCCCATCATAGCCGTACCCCAGTCCTCAGTATCAACTTCTATCTTAGTTAGGCTTTTATTAGTGTGAAGAGACACCATGACCAGGGCAACTTTTATGAAGAATGCATTTAATTGGGGTGACTTGCTTACAGTTCCAGAGGTTCAGTCCCTTATCATATTGACAGCATGGCAGCCTGCAGGCAGACATGGTGCTGGACCTGAGAGTGCTACATCTTACAAGCACCAGAAAGTTGACTGACTGTCCCACTGAGGGAAGCTTGAGCAAAAGAGCCCTCAAAGCCTGCCCCACATGACACACTTCCTCCAACAAGGCCATACCTCCTAATAGTGCCACTTCTGTTGAGGGGTCATTTTCTTACAAACCACCATACCCTAGGAGGAGACTTTGTGGCAAGGATTTCAGTGCAATTACTTTTAGAAAGACAGTTCCAGAGAACTCTTTTGTGCATTAGAAGGGTAAGAGGGGGAATGGAAGAAGTCACTTGGGATGTGCATTTCAAGCCACTTAGGGATGCTCCTGAGGTGCATCTTTCACTTTTGGCCTTGACATGTTGTTCGCTGAAGACACACTGGTGCTTGGGGAAACACTTACGATCTGAATTGTGTCCAACTCTGCATTCCTTGTTGTGGTCCTTGCAACTCAGTGTTGGGATTCGTTAGCTCACATTGCATGGTGCTCATGTTTTCGACATTTTTTTAAGCACTCAGTACATCAGTCCCATGCAGCTGTCATAATTATTCCATGAGTGAGTTCTGTTTCTTACCTCCATTTTATAGATGTGAAAATGGAAGTTATCGTGGTGATAATTATGAAAAATAATATTAATGTGGAGGAAATATAAAGACTAAATGATGGTACTTTTAGATTAAGCCTTTTTTCCTTCATGTATCTATTCCAGGAGGCTTTAGGAATGTCTTAAAATACATAGTAAAGGGTTGATTTGCATTCTGGGAGGATTAAGCGACTGCAAAAGGGAGAAAATGCTACTGAGCAAAAAATAGCATTGGAAATGCTTTCAGACACCTCCTAAGCTCTGCTCTGTGTTTTCATGTGTATAATCTTCTATGGCGAGTCAAAGGATGCAAATGTTCTAGAACAGATTGACTGAAGAAAGGAACTTTCCAATCAGCTGGCTTATAAGATAAGCACGGAATCCTTAGGGCTGAGTGAGGACTTGCACACAAATTGAAGAGGTTTAACTGCCCTGTCAATCCTGAACAATCTCACACAAAACTTCTTCAATCTTAAAGGCTGGTAATAAGTTTATTTATTGCCTTGAAGGTATGTAACAGAGAACTTATCATGGAAGAATAACCTAGTGATTAAGAAAGGAAGCAGAAAGTCTGTGCTTGATTGAATCTCTTCTTGGGTATTTAGTGCTGATGAGTTAAAAAATGTACTTAACATCAGTTTTTTAATCTATAAAATGGGTACATAATCCATAGTTCCTGTTTCGACAATAAAATGATGCCAGACACATCCTACAGATGTTCTGAATCTGAGATGCCCTTATTATTCTAAAGCCTTGTGCAGTTTGGAGCACTACCTTTTAGGATGGGCATTGTAAGGGCTTGTTCCATGACCTTAATGAAATCCTTCAACCTTGTTATGCACCATTTTTTTTCTAGCAAAATGAAGTTCACACTGCTTTTCTCATAACATAAAATTAATATTTATATGTAAAACTCCTGGGACAGCTTCTAAATGTTTTTGCCTCTTATCATGTGGCTGTCCGAGAACATAGCCTATACTAGGTACTCAGTAAATGTTTGTTAAGTTTGTAAGTACACTGTTAGTGGTTGAAATATCAAAGAACTTTTCCCAGTGAAGTCTTTTTATCTGATGGATCCTCTTCCAAGGAGATGATGCTTGTCCATGAGAAATGATATTCTATGAGGTGACGTTCATTGTCATATCTGGTCTCACCAGAAAAGTCTGTGATATTGGGGAGCTTTCAGGCTTTGGTGATGAATACATGTTTTCGTGGACTCTGATGTAGGCTTTAGAACCTTCCATTTTTCATGGCAACAGAAACTATTAGTTCTTTTCTTTAAAGTGACAAGCCTTCTTCCCCAGTTTTCAAGGAAACAGTCAGCCACAGGCTCAGGACTGAATAGCCTTTGTTTTCTTGGTCAGCCATGCTTTGAAGAGACATGGCATTACATGAGGAAGAGGTCCAGCTTAGTTCAAACCTCACTTCTTGAGAGTTTTGGTTCACTCAAGGACCTTGTCTTACAGCCTGCCATTTTTATCACAGTAAATACCAATGAAGCATGTTCTTACAAGTCAAGAAATAGCAAAACTATCGTTCTTCCCATGGGGACTAACAATACTGAAGTTCTGGAACAACAAATTGACAGTTACAAGAAGGACATTTATAGGTGCATTTCTTTAAACATTGACCACATGGCGATGATCATATATTGACTTGATCTTCAGGAAGTATGGTATGGTGGCAGTGTTCTCATTTCAGTGATGATGCCAGGCATTTTGCTCGTCATTGCTTTTGTAGAGTGAAAATATCATCACAGTGAAAAGTTCAGTACCTCATAGTGCTATAGTATCATTTGTCTTGGGGGACACTCAACTGAAACCCAAAGGCCCATGGCTCACAGTGTAGAAACCCTCAGTATCTGCCTATTGTCAACGAAGGAAGGCTTGAGGGAGATAGACCCTGTGATGACTGGGTACCCAGTCTGTGCACACGGGTGAGCACAGCTACCATGGAGAAGGAGAGAACTGACAAGCACGAGTTTGTGTTTGGAAGATAAATTCCATCAGAGGCATGATACGTGATGTTTCCCTGAGTGACTCATCTTAGGACAGCATGTGCAGCAGTTCAGGAAAGACAGTGTGGGTGGGCATCGTGGAAACTGGCTTCATCTCAGACTCCATAAAACACAAACCATCTTAAAGAAATTGTAAACTTGCAAAGGATGGCCTAGTTTATATAGGGAAAATATGATTCTAACATCATATAAAACATAGACAAGATATGTAGGCTTCTTCATGGTGAAAGCCCCATTCCTGCCCTCCTGAAATGATACAGTGTTTATTCTGTTCTTTTTTCTTGGTCTGACTAGTAGGAACAACTACTTTACCCTTCTACTAAACTAGGAAGATGGAAATATGGTACCCTGGTTGAGTGTTCTTATCCAGAAGACTTGTAGCAGGCAAGCTGGTGGTTCTGAGGCATGGCCATTGTGTTGCTGATTGAGTGTTCCTGTTCTCTGTGAAGTGAGAGATCGAATGGACACCATTTGGGAATGAATATCTTGCTATCCTATGATATAAAACATTGTATTCTTTGTATCAAGAACATTAATTTTGGGGGATATCCCCTGCCTTAAAAGTTGCTCATGTGCTTGGCGAGAACTCTGTAAGAAGCTTGGTAGTGGCATATTCATAAAGGCAAAACAGGCAAGAATGGGCAACACAAGTGAATATTGGTAGAATCAACATTGGCATAGTCCTGCTCTGGAATAGGATATTGTAGCCAAAATTACTACTGCTACAAGCAAAAACACTTTAAACTCTTAGACATACAAACTTCAGCTCCAGGAAGGCTATAAACAATTTCACATATTACTTATAAAGCTCAAAAAATATAACATAAATATACTATTTATCTTTAAATATGGTTTTATTTGTGTGTGTGTCAGTAAATGAATATCATATATATGGGCATGCTTTCAGAGGTCAGAAGACGATGCTAGATCCCTCAAAAGTAGAATTATAGGAAGTTGTGAGGCATCCTACGTGGGCACTGGGTACCGAACTCAAGATCTCGAAAAGTGCAGCAAGCATACTTAACCACTGAGCCATCTCTCCAGACTTTGTTAGTTATCATGTGTCCCCTTTTACATAAAACTATAGCTTAAATCAAGAGTACCATTAACCCAGAATTTTAATAAAGTATTATTTTCTCCTGGTGAGTGTAAAAACAGTAAAATTTAGGAGAGAAACTAAGTGCTATTCCTAACGAATGTTTCAAACTGATAGATAGGCTTATTTTATTATAAAGACTTAGGATGTGCACACACATATATGATAAATCCTATGTGTATTATTATTTTATAACAAAAATAGCATAAAATATGATAGAAGGAAAAGTGTTTTTGTCACATCTTAACCTGAAGACTTAGTAAAGCTTATCTTATTCTGATGTTTTGCAAATTTGATCTTAAATTTTCATATTTCTTGCAACATTATGAGAACCACTGGGCCAAGAAAGCATTCGATCATTTTATATCTGCCTTAAAAGGGTATCTAGAACATATTATGCAAAAAATGTATGTTTGCAATTGAAGATCATTAAAATGAGCAAATAGACTCTGCTTTGTGAATCTATACATACCAAAATAATTTACTAAAAAAATGCTTACATATTTAGCCCCAGGCCGTGAGTCATCAGTTAGCCTTTAGTAACCCATAAGTATGCTATTACATATACCAATATTAATTCTTTCTCATATGTTGGCCCATACTTACTATTGTGAAGATATTATTTTATATAAATACACACAAAATGGCAGAATGTTGTGCATATTCCATTTACTATGTTATTCAAGCTAAAGTGACAGTAAATAAGATATGTTTTTATGTAGGAGAAATACTACCAGGGCAATTTTGATTGAATTTGTTATCAAATGTACCTCAACCAGGCAATGCAGAGGATTAATATCTGTGTTAAGATAGCCACTGCAGTTATTTCCAGGTAAAAACCTGAGGTCATAATACTATTAAATAATAAAAATAGATGCATTGTGTTATGTTACTAACTAGCCGTTGACTATTTCAACTTAATTGCCTCATTCATTATCTCTTGCTGCAGGCTTCCTTAATATGTTTAGGTCAATGTTTTGTCATTTTTTTAGAAAACATAATTTCTTTTTTGAATCTTTGAGAATTTCATATCATATGCCTTAGTTCTGCTCACCTCCCAGTCCCCCCATATCCTCCCCTTACCCCTTCAGCTCTCCAAAAGAAAAATTTAAAAAGTAATCAGGCCAAAACAAATCAAAGCAAGCAAGCAAACAAACTAAAGCAAGAACAAGAACAAAACAAAAACAAAACCCTCTGCATTTCTCTGTCTTTCCCACTCCCCATCACCTCTTCATTTGTCCTGGTGGCTGTGGGAGGAACGTGTCACACAGTATGCACTTTGGTCCAATCAGCTTTACTAGCAAATGTTCATTTCGAGTCATTGGTCTGATTCAAGGTCTCTGGTTTCTGGTACAGCATCATCACTGGTTCCTCGCTGAACACCTCTGAGATATCCCATGGCCTCCCCAAGTCATGAAAGTCCTGAGAGCATCCAATGTTTTGTCTTAAGTAAAACGTGAATGTGTGTGCCTGGGTTTGTGTGTGAGTGTGAGTGTTGTGGCGTATCCATCAATTCTCTGAAGTCCTTTGGAGTTCTTCCTCATAGTATATTGGTACTTTAGAGAATCCGAGATGATTCAAAATTTCCTTTCCATATTGTGCCTGATGTCTTTTATTGTTAAGTGCAATCCAGATTGGAGGAAATTGGAGCAAGAGAACCCCTGAGAACTGGCAGCTGTCTATGCCTTGCTAGCTGAGGTGGGAAACACCCTGCAGGTGACTTTCCTCCTTAGCGTTGAGGTGTTGGTGGTTGTCTCCAGGCTGGAGGAAATGGTGGTCTGCATGGGAGGATAGAGCCAAGGAAGGGAGCTGTAAACAGGCTTTGCCCTCAAGTCAGGGTTGCTTTTCTTGTCCTCCTTTGGCTGGATTTTAACCAAGTAGACTGTGATTGTCTCTAGCCGCATGGTGGTGTACGGGCAGTCTCTCACTCTTTCCCTCTGTCTCTCTCTGTGGCTCTGTTTCTCTCTCTCTCTCTCTCTCTCTCTCTCTCTCTCTCTCTCTCTCTCTCTCTGTGTGTGTGTGTGTGTGTTTGTGTTTCTGTTTCTCTGCCGCTCTCTGTGTCTCTGCCTCTCTCTGCTTCTATTCCAGGCACAGTGAGTACTGAGTGCTGATGTAGTATGCTTAGGAGAATGCTTGAGGCTTAACTGTGTTGTTGTTTCATTTATACTTTTATACATGATGAGGTGATCACGTGTTTGTGTTACTACTGATATGGAAGATGAAGGAAGTAAAAAGATAATTTTTCAATACAAAATAATTCCTAGTCAGCATCATATGATATTTTAATTCATAGTTTTTGCCTGACATGGAAAGAACTTGAGTAAGAATAAGTTACTCTTATTCTTTGTCTGTCTATCCATCATTATCTACATACACATATAATACGTATGTCAACATTATGCATACTATACAGACATATACTTATATGTATATATGTGTGCCTTTGTGCCTATGCACAGATGTATAAAACTGGGGATAAAATTGCCCCAGTGTGTGAGTGTAGCAATTGAGATAAACTTATATGCTAAAATATACTTTGCCATGTTCATAGTAAAACTGTTCAATAGTCGGAGAATGGCTGTACATTGATGTTAAAAGTACAAAAATAGTATGGGGGAAAGCCACTAAATGTCATGGACTCCTTAATTGTTTATTGATAAAATTCTTGAAAGGGAACTGGAGAAAATGGGGAAAGGCAATTGAATGCCAAGTAATAATAATCATATCCACTGAGGGATGCCTGAGAGCGAGAGTATTGATTGGGAGAAGAAAGCTTTCTGGAGACTCTGGGCTGTTGGAATCACGCATTCCCAGCAGCTGGGAGGTATTTTAAAGGTGAGGCGTGCACAGCACACTCTATTAGGAATTAAAACCAGACATTTTACAGGAAGATTTCTGGTAGACTGTCCATTATAACATGTTAATTTTCATGCATCTTGAAGTACGTTCTGTGCCTCTCCTGTCCTCACCTTGATGTTGACATGTTTTGCATTGCGGGGCTCCCATTGACTTTATATGCTCTCATACGGCTTGTCTGTTGTGTGGGATCCCAGTATCACAGAATGCCTGTTCTAAGAAGATGAAGCAAGAACTTGAATCAATTTGCTAAATCTTCAAAGAGTCATCAGTGGAGCTTGTACTATCCTTTTCAGACTCCCTGTGAGGACAGGTGTTGAGAGAAAAAAACGACATATTTTGCATGTTTGTTCCTCAAATTAAAAACAAAAGAGTTGCCTGTAAACACCATCTAGTCTTTACTTTTAGAAGTATGTTGAGCATTTCCTCCTTGAAAGCCCTGATGTTGTTATAGAGCACAGGAACTTCAGTGACTGAAGGAGCGCATTCAAAATATAATTGAATACAAGTGTGGGCATATTATACATGGGAAATGCTACCTTTGGTATCTTTTATCAGAAATACAAGCTACTAGATAGATGCTTGTTAGACAGTAGATAGTCCACGAATGGACAGGTAACAGTAGACATAATAGATTATCTTGAAAACAGTCAGTGGGGGATATCAGAGGTTCCCGAGGACTCTGGCACCCTTCATCCTCAATTCCCATAGCCACTGTTCTAAGTTCTATCCTGGAGCCCCTGTTTGTGAACCTCCCTTCTTCCGAGAACATCTTGTCTTTTCAGATGGATGTGAACTTAGGCTCTTAGGCTATTATTTCTGCCCCGTACTGTGAGTAATACATAAAGGGTTATAAACTAAATTCCCTAATAATTATACTTTAAAATAGCATCTGGGGTTTCTCTTTTGTTTTTAATAAAGTCACAGCACAGTTTTACCATGTGCCTTACTTTGCACATATAAACGTACACATGCTACTTTTAGGCCCAGGTCCCCTTTTATTCTCAATCATTTGCCTTACTGAAAGGCATGCCATTCAGACCCTGAATAGAAATATTCTGCTTTCCACTTCCAAGTTCATACCATCCTACCCTCCATATGCCTCCTTTGAGGCTCTCTGACATCTACGCGTACATGTTGATCTCACACCCTCATCCTAATTTTAAACAATTTCCAACTGCTCCTATTCCAGTAAGTTTTATGACCAATGTATTTCTTTGCCCAAACTGGATTCCTAAGTGTCATCCCTGAGTGCTTCTTAACTTATGTCTTCTGTCTGATTATCATGTTTAGTTGCTTTTATATCCTAAAGAACCCTAGAATTCATCAATCTAACTGCATTTCTTACTTTCTTTCCAAGTTGAAGGGTTTCCCTTTGATTTACTTGCTTACAGTTCCTCAGCGCTCAGCTTGGCCGCCACCTTATGTATCATCTAGCTTTTACCACAGTCATGCTGGCCTCCATGGCAACAGTAGGCATCTGCTGCTCACACATTTGAGAGGTTGGGTTCACTTTGGCTTTTATTGGCACCGCTCACTTACAAGGCTTGGGAATTCATCGCTAGGGGCTGGTCTGAGATGCCTTCAGCTGGGAAGAGTGGGTGGCTTAGTTCCATCTCCCCATGGCATCCCATGGTTCCCTTGCTGCAGAATGTTTTCACAGCAGGGAAGAGCACAGAGGTAGAGACACCAGGTGCTTCTCAGTGCTCTGTCACACCACTTCTGAGATTCCATTGCCTGAAATACATCATATCCCTTAACCAACTTTTAAAGGGAGGTAATCTGCTGATTCCATGGAGAGAGAATTGGATAGAGGAAAGACGATGCATTGGGATCATTAAGTCTGCACACTGGGTCAAAAATCACAGTCTCGCCTTCCCATTTTTCTTGTTTCACTGACCTTCCGTCTTTACAGCTTCACAGCTCTCTCTCTTTGGGAGATATCTATAGGCACTTGGGAAAGGTACTCCCATTCTGTCCTAATGGCAAAGGGTGGCACAGTGCTTGGCTTATTGTAAATATTCACTAAATGTGAATTAATTGTCTGTGAGGAAGAACTTACAGGAATGACTTAAAGACACAAGTGGTGTGTCTTCACTATAGCCTCAGGAAATGGCAATACTTACTACTATCGAGATAAGGGCTTTGGCAAATAACACCACCATCTACTTCATTTAAGGGACATTCTGTATCCTGGCTTCTTAGGCAGGAGTTGTGTACCAGTGGTGTCCTGAGCCGGAATTGGGTGCAAAAGTCTACACTACCATATGCTAAATACTATGTACTTAGAGGAATCTTTTCTGCCTGTTCCTGCTAGTTAGACTCGTAAAATTATAGGACCTAGTCACGAGAGCTGAAGGAGCCCTGCTCCCTTTCTGGAAATCCAACTTTTCTTCAGGAAAGTAAGTTCTGAAAACTTAAACTCTGCTACTGTTGCGTTCTTCAGTATCATTTTCCCTGCAAAACACAGCAATATTGTTTGTAAAACTTTCTTATGCCTCAAAGAAAACAGGTCCTTTCCAAAGAACCGAGATCAATGCCCCACATTATAGTCAGATCATTTCTCTCTATTGAAAAACCTTGTAAAAAGGGGTTTCTATAATTTATTAAGAAGTTGGAAGCACTAATGAATCCATCTTGCTTACATTTGTTTCAAAATAACAAATGCCATACAATGCAAGTGTATGCATTGCCTGGATTCAAGGAAAACATTAATTCTATGAGATAAAAAGTAGCCAGACTCCTGGGATGGGTGACCTCTCAAGCGCGCGTGCGTGCGCAATTCTGTTTTTCACTCAGGAGACAAATAAAACTCCTCCTCTTGTTGCTGCTGCCGGAGCACAATCCACAGTGCCCTTCTGCTCACGCTGAGTCCACCATCTGGGATCCTCTCACCTGCCTTTCCTGACAGACCAGGTCTGCTACCATCTGGGCACCGGGCATCGAGTTAAAATGTGCTTCATCTTTATTTCCGTAAATCTGCACTGAAGGATGTATCCTAAGAAAAGAAATGGAAGCGATGCTTGAGGTTGCCCAGCCAGAGGTTAGCGGATCTGATTTGTATGATTTCCAGGAGTTAGGATTTGGTATGAACGTGGCCTTGGTGTGAGACTACCTAGATTCCCATAATGGCTTCATCGTTTCCTGACTGCCTGCGCTTGGCACATCGCTTTCCCTTTTGCCTTGATGGCTTCATACCAAAATAGAGATAATAATAGCAACTGCCTCCTCCAGGTATTAGCAAGATTCAAAATGTCAGTAAAGGTGATGCACTTTCTGCAGTGCTTGATGCCTGATAGGAACTCAGTATTCACGTAAGCACCTGCTCGGCCTTCAAATGTGATTCCATTATCTATAACTTCTTTTTCTTTCTCTTGCTTCCATTGCTACTATTAGAGTGGTTAAACCCTTCATTTATCTTCTCTGAAACCTTTAGTTTAGGATTTCAGCTAGGTTTAATACAAAATGACTAATTGGAGACTTGTCAAAAAAATAATGAAAATTCTTAAACTACTTTTTATATATATATAGAAAAGCATGCAGATTTTCTAATTTGGGAAGCTATTTCATTTTTATGATAGCATCTGCTGATCACATGACAGTTATTCAGCATTATGGCACTCAATAATTAGGACCAAAGATGCAGCCAATTGAAGTCAACTACAATTTAGTTTTAAGTAGACTTGATTGCATCAAAGTCAGCCTTTTAATTATACTTTATCTAATGTTGTATTTGGGCTACTTAAATCTTTGACTTTCAGTTAGGAGTGTAACACAAAGGCACCCGTACCTTCTCAACCCATGTTAGAATGGACACGTCTAGTTTGTTTCTCTGATTAAAGAGTGTTCTGACCACTGCAGCTTTGAGAAATTATAAGACACATGCTCCAGTGTCGTTTTTAATTTTTAGGTTTGTTTTATTAGCATGACTTTTATTTCATCATGCGCAAGGTTCAAGCAAAAGCTTGGCCCCATCTTATCTTCTAAGAAATAATTTCCCTTAACAAATATTGTGCCATAATTGATCTATTATTCGGGCATTGGGGTAGAGCTTAGTGGCTGCTGGTAGACGGCCTTGGCGTAAGGAGATCCAAGATAATGTAGAGAAAGAAAATTACACCAGCCTATATTGGCTACACCCGCTGACCTGCTGTGAGATAGAGATCAATTACAAAGTTCACCACACTTGGCCAAGAAGGGCAGCGTCTAGTGGGAGGATGGTAGCTGTGAGGAGTAGCCTTTCCTGGTAAAGGCAGAACTGCTTCCATCGGAGATGTCCTGTGTGTGTCCCTGAAATAGATGGTCTGCTCTCAGGAGCAGTTCTTGAAACCATAAGAAAAAAAAATCTGGGACAAAAGAAGGCTTCCTGTTCCTCTTTGTTATGTTATCCTTGATAGAGACCTGGGGTTTCAAAAGAAAGGTCGTGATTTTCTTTCCCCATTTGTCTTCCTGACAAGGGTTGCTTCAAACTCTTGACATTCTCAAAAGTGTCTATACTTACCCTTCTGAGCTGATGGAAGCTACAAGAATGCCACAGAGATACAGAGAGGGTTTCAAAGGTCTATGTATGAGAAATAGGAGAAACTCATGGGTGATTTGCCCTCTGTTAAGCAGAAAGCTTATTAGCTGAAATAATTTAGTCTACTTAAGGTACTTGTTAGAATTTTTCCTACACATGATGAACTGTTTCTTTCAGAAAAGGACTAGAGAAGTATCGTGACAAAGATGATGGTAAAATATTCAAATGCTGAAAACGTTAGTTTTTGCCTGCTCAAGTTGGTCCTTTCTGTCCCATCTAGGTATGCATTTTTCCCCCTCGGTAAAATCAGCAGGAACTTTCAGGAGGCTGACATCCACCCGGTGTATTGTTGCTGGGTACATTTATAGTGCATTGTTCAGAATAGAATAGCTGGGAGCTCCAGGGGTTCTCTTCAAATTTGCCTCATCCAGCCCCAAATTGGACATGTGTTTTTGTCACTTTAGAGTTTTAGGCGTTAGGGTCTGGGATTCACAGCAAATACCAGCTCCTGCTGAACACAAACCTTAATTAATTTCCAGCAGGAGATGAGCGATTGCCAATAAGCCATGAATGGAAATGGACCAGTCACCAAAGGCCAGGTTCCCATCTCAAACCAGTAGCATTCTTTGCTGTTTCCTTAAAATATCACAGACTGAGAGAGAGGCGAGCAAGCTCCTGTGCCGGCTCTCAGTTTGGAAAGAGTAAGCTCTATGGACAAGTGATGGCACCAAATCCTGGCCCAGTAGAAACAGGGTACCCAGCCTGGTGAACGCAGAGGCTCTTTGGCAATATTCTCATCACATGGTTGTTGTTCTGAAGCATCTACCTGTTTATTGAGATTAATTATTTCAGTGTTAGGAGGACTTCAGAGGTCACCTGGGCTCCCTTGAGTCAGTGTTTGTGATGAACTGGGGCCACCTCTCTAAAAGATTTGTAAATACTGCCTTGATTTTTCTAGTCACCCCAAAATTCCCTCTTTCTAAAAGCATTCTGTGTCCTCTCTGTCATATTGGTTGGTTTTCACATTTCTTTTTTCCTTCCTTTCTTTTTTTTTTTTATATATATTAAGCAAAGAGAGAGTTCCCTGTTGTTTTGGTCCGTTGAGGCTGGTTTATCCCTAGGGCCAAACACAATGAATCAAGTCTCTTTGTGCATGATATCTCTTTTATAGATGAGATGGCAGGTCTCAAGTTCCTTATGTGGAGCCTCCTTTATGGGCAGAACATCTCAGAGCCTTCCAAAATTATTTGCTTGGTACTGTGTGTGTGTGTGTGTTTCTATTTATTCTTGTGTGAATAATGATGATTATAATAATAAATAAATAAATAACTAGTCATTACAGAGTGCTTCTAGTGGGGTACACGAAGTTAACAATGATCATATAATCCTCATGAAACACAAATTGAGTACTTGGTTTGTCTCGATCTGTCGATGGGGTGTTTTTACAAAGGAGAAAACAGGAAGTGGTCCCTTATTAGATTCTGAATCCGGACTCCACAGTCTTCTGTGATGCTTCAACACCTCCCTCATCCTTTCTGAAGACATCAACCATTGCTGGTTTCCTGCAGGAAGCTGCTATTTCTGTCATGTGCTCTACACAGGATATGCACTGGATCTCTAAAGGTGCTGTGCTGATTGAGTCTCTTCACACTCAGCAAGCATTAGCAGCCACGTTTCCCTGCAGAGAAGTCAGCTCAAAGTGGCTAACGACACTGGTAAGCTGCTGTATTGGGCCTTGAATACAGGTACTTCCAGATAAAAAAAATCATGGGAATTTTCATTCTTCAGTTCGTCCTGAGAGCTGATACCAAGTGAAGCATCTGGAGGTGCCAGCTACCTATGGTGAATGAATGAATGAAGGAGATGCCACAATCCTGTTGTTACATCAGCCTTGTTGTCTGTAGCTATCACCCTCTAGTGGTATGAGGGAAAAGTGAAGTGACTTGTAGTTTATGGTTTGACTCATCCTCAGAGGTCAACAATCTACAAGGTGGTGTGTATATATCTTCCTCATGGCTGGGCCCTGGCCTCTGTATCAGGTGCCATGTCAACCCAGCCTTCAGTAGCTGTTAGAATTCCACGAGCAAATACGAAGGCTCATTTTTCTGCCTGGGTAGCATCGAGCTTTTGTTCTCATAGACAGGCATACCAGGCACACGATGGAGATTAGAGGGTCTGTTTTCAGTCTGTGAAAGTAAATTAAGTCAATGAACATCACCACTCTCATGATTATGAACAGCAGTGGAGAGAGGGAACAGAGCTTCAGATGTCCGTTCCAGAGGAATCAGTGAGGGCCTGAAGGCCTGTTTGGGGCTTTTGCTGCAGTCTTTAGACGTGGGGCTTCAGGTCTTAGTTTCCAGTGATTTGGTCCAAACCCCCTAAAATGCTTAGGCACTAGGCTTGCACCACCACTTTTGCATCTAACTGATGAGAATTTAATGTGTTGGTTTAATGCCTTTCTTGGTCACAGTTCAGGAACTGCAAGTGGATGTTAAGCCCATGAGACATTTCTGCTACAGAATATATTACTCTATTGGTTATCACTTTCCTGAGATTGGATACAGGGGACAGTGGGCTCTAGAGGAGGGGGAGTGAGAGAGAGCAAAGGACGGAAAGTCTCAGTGTTTCCATCAACCTTCAACCCTTTCCCCCCTGTTTGCAATGGATTTCTAATGACTAAAGGCCCCAGTTCCACCACTGGAGAACTGCTATAGAAATGTCACATACAGGACACTGGGCATGTCAGCATGTTAAGTCTTCTGCACATAGCCTGTCTTAGAAACTTGGTGCTTTTGCTAAGTTCACTCAAGTTTCAGATTAATTGGAGCCCTGTTCTTCACTCTGACCAAACTCCCTGATGTATGCACTCCTTAGTCTTACCATCTGTAAAGTGGGGTTAATATCAGGTTTTGTGGATTATCTTGATGTCTCTGACATTATTCATCTAAAGCGAGCCACAGTAAATGTTCAATGAACTATGACAATTCTGAATTTACTGCTGTTTTCTTAGCAGGTGAGAGTTTATGTGGAAAGTGCACAAGAGCTTTTTTTGGTAAAATTCCCTCTGCAATTCTGTAGGTGGAGAGCTTTAAAAAAAAACTCTTTTAACAGAGTTAAACAAATTCTTGATCTGGAAGCACAAATCTAGCCATGAAACATTACAGGCCGGGAAGAACTCTGTTGCAATTTGCAAAGCATTAACCAAATCCCCAAGAATTAACCTAGAACATGCACATTCTTAACAAGGCAGTTTGGAGTGTTCAGACACATCTTTATTTCTTCAGCTCATTTGCAAATACTTATCTGTGATTTAGATCACTCAAATGGCTTCAGAGACACAATGGAAGCAGAGCAGAACTAAGTGTTTCCAACTGTCCGTCTGGTGAGGGGTGAGGTAAAGTGGGACATTTCGCTTGCATCCTGCATGCTCTCTAAATAGAATTAACAAAAGCGTCCACATTTCAATGGCTAAAAATAGTGTTGATTTTAAAGGAAACATGCCTAGGACCTAGGGGTTGGACTGGGAGCTAGGCGCACATAGTGGGTGCAGGAAGGAACATTCTGAAGGTCAATTAACTCTCTCTTTGTCTCTGGATTCATTATTAATTGGTTCCACAAAAATTAATCAGAAATAGCCTTTTATTTCTGCTGTCAGCATCCAATTAATCCTGGTGGGGCTTGGACTCTGCAGAGGAACAAATGACTGATGAATGGAGCAGTTGGTTGATCGCCGCAAGTTATCAACTGGGATCTTCTGCCCAAATCTAGCTGCTGCTCTTCATAGTGGAGACAATATTTCAGTATTCATGAGTGTTTTGAGTTGTTATTTTTAGTCCACTGGCTTCCCATTGTTAACCATTGATTATGTTGTTATTTAAGAACAGGTGTGCTGGATGCTTGCTAGTTCCTTTTCCAGGGCTGTTTTGATCTTTATCTTAGAGGACACTTTATATGTTGGAATGGTTAATCCCCAAAATATTGTCCTTGTCTCAAACAAGCAAAATCTGGTACTGATTCATAAAAAGGAGTTTTTTCATAAGATGAGCAGTCTCCTTCAAATTCTTTTGTGAGCAAAATGTTTACTTGTAATTTATCATTTAATAAACACATATATAACATTTAGCATCAGCCAGAGAATATTTTTTTTTTGCAAAAAATAGCTAACTTAATCCTCAGAGTGACAACAAGGGAAGTACTGTGAATAGTCCCATTTTACAGATAAAAATCAGTAAAGTGCAGGAGGCATTTTTTGCCAAAGACCATATAATTAAAAGTGAAAGAGTTAGAATTTTAATTCACATGGGCCTGTGAACTTCAAATGAGCTCTACCAGAACTTTTATTTGTTGAGTAATTATGAATAATGATTAATAACAGTGAAACTTGCCAACATTACCATAGCTTTATCTTCCCTTTATATTAGCTAGATATGAGCTAATGAACTCTCGCTTTCTATTATGGGTGAAAAGTATCAAATATACTCATTAACTTTTCACTTAGTATGCCAAATAATATGTTTCATTATTATATTTTCGTACCTGGGGATTTGTCCTCCACCCCACTTCTGGCACTGTTTTCCACCAATCCCCTTTAAAATTAAAGTCCAGATAGAGTTACACATACACACCATGTTGGGTCTGAATCCAAGTACTATTGGGACAGAGCATTAGAAGTAGTTTCCATGGGGTCACTGACTCTCCTGGCGGGGGAAGATGGTACTTTCTTATCCCTTTATTTTTGGAGATGAAGGATCTGAGGTAGGGGAGGAAATATGTCTGCCTCAGTGTCTCAGACCACTCTGGTGACTGTGCTCATGAATGCAGGTTTTCCTGGTGCGAATCCAGCCTCTTCAATGGACTATTTTCCTGAATCAGCTTTAGAAGTCACAACCTAAAAGATAGGCCAAGAATGTAAAGTAAGCCTAACGATGTCTTTGACTTTCTCTCTTCCCTGGGAAGATTAAGAGTTTCATAGGTGCTACATCAAGGTGAATCCATTGTCTATTGGCTTCTTTGGAAGGAAGCTATTAGTAGTTTTAAATGGTGAATGGTTGATAGGTATCACCCAGGTCTGTATTGTGGAACTAATGACTAGTTAATTTAAAAGGGTCAATACTGAGTTTCCTTATCTATACATAATCAAGTTGAATTATCTTCTAGGATAAGCCTGGCATGCTTGAGCTTAGAAACAAGAATCAAATAACAAAAGGATCTTAACAATATAGACTTAACAGTATAGATGGTAGGATGGAGGACAGCAAACTCTCCTTCCCAGCTTTTCAGAGAGGAGGTGAGGGGGAAGGGCTCAGGTAGGTTTAGGGGCTTCACTGCAAGTGTTATTCAGTGTTATTCAGGGTGGGGTGTCACCTTGCCTTGGCTGGTGGGAGGCGTCTCTCCAGACATCATGACTTTGCAGAGTCCAAATGCTTTCCAGCTGTCTTAGAAAGGAGATTGGTGGCAGAGGGAGTTTGACACATCTCTTGGGTTATGGTTGTGAGGTGTCCACATGGAATGAACGAATACGGGAGATGTTCTGTGTAGGCAGGATCTATGAGACTGGACTCTCTGTGGGCTGGAGGCTAACTGGATGGTTGGTACTCACTAACCAGAGTCCACTGGACCTGCTTGGCCTCACTGCAGCTCTTAGCTACTCTGAGTAAATCAGGGGTTCTTTGGAATTGGGAACCTCTTAATTTAGTGAAGCCTATGGAACTCTGTATTAATAATGTATTGTTTCTGGCATATTCTAGCAGTTAAATTTGATCATGTTAAAATAAATGAATTTTTGTGTGTGTGTGACTCAATAATGACACATTCCAGTGACACCATCATTCAAACCAAAAGAAGAACATTTTTATCACCCTAAAAGCTTATGCACCCCTTTCTGGTAGAGCCATTGTTGCCTGCCATCGTACCCCACAGACAATCACATTGATTTCTATCATCAGAGGTAGCATTGAACTCCACTCAGGGGTGATGATGGTCATACAAAGGAGAACTGGGGATGAAAGAATCCCTACACCACGACACAGAAACACATTTGTTTTGTTATTTGGGTAGGAATCAATACACCTTTGAGACTTCTAAAATTATATTTACTATAACCGAAAGACTCACTCGTGTCACCCTTGGATACTTATATTGTAAATAAACAAGGGTTTTGTTAGTTGGCGTCACAAGTGAGAATTAGAAGCCCCATGATGATCTAGTCTATTGAAGTGTAAAGTTGCAGTTTCCTAGTTCGGAATTAAAGGAAGCCACAGGGTGAGTAGCAGGCTGTGTCCATAATCCTGTTGACAGCAGTTTTCTTCAGCTTTTGATTCATAGCGCATCTGTTCCCCACCGATTGCCCTGAGCACAGCAGTGCCGCCCTGGTTTCCATGGTGCTGATTTGCATACGAAACTGGGGCTTGCTTTTTTGTGTTTGCCTCACACATTTCCAGTGCTAAGTGTTCTTCTAAGAAAGGGATTAGCGTGCTAGCCAGTTAAGGGAGATTGCCAGAAATAAAGCTCAAAGGAAATTCTTCAGGTTGTATTGTGCGGCTGTGCCCAAGATCGGACAGCAGGGTGATGCACTTTTCTTAGGCCAGCAATAGGTCTTGAAGGTAAAATGTTTTCAGTGGGTTTCTAGCATATTGTCTTTCTTTTTCTTTTTCTTTTCTTCCTATATTTTAAATAGCCTCCAATTATTAAAACAGATCTGTTTACTTACTGTTTATCTGGAATTCTTTTGGCAAGCAAAGGTGGATTCTGAGCATTTACCTTTGAAAACTGTCTTTCTTTTTGTTATCGTACATCTTTCCAGTGGTGAAAAGAAGCCCCATTCATTTAGGAATAGTGTCTTTATAAAATAATGTTATTTTGAAAGAAACTATCCACATTA